>NC_056728.1:310756197-310931197 GCF_019279795.1 Protopterus annectens
CGGGCCCCAAGGGCACTGCCAAAAATCCTACCCCTCTGATAGAGATTCCAGGGTGCTGGATAGATGGGGTAAGAAGTTCTACACTTCTGCAATTTTGGCTATTAGGGCCTTAAACTGCCAGTTTCATATGCTAAAGTATCAGCAGCATATTGGATTGCTTAAACAGAAAATGATTCCTGAATGTGCTGGAAATTACAGGATTTAATGTATTCTGCTGAACAAGTTGGAAAATGTACTTTGCAATGTGGTTTTGATTCATTAAAGGCATCTGGCAGGGCTGCTGTCACTGGATATGTACTTAGAAGGCATGCTTGGCTTAAGGAGCAATCTTTGCCAGATCATGTTAAAGCTAAATTACTGGATGCTGCTTTAAACCAAGACTGCCTGTTTGGCAACAAAGCAAAAGTAGTACTTAAAAAGATGGAACAAGCTAAATCTATGCAAACTGTTAAGATTTCCTGCGAGTACAGCTTCCCAGATTTAGCAGGCATTGGCCCTCTAATTGGTCCTTTCCTGCCTCTTCCAGGCCTTCAGTCCAAACCCAGAACCAGCAGGACACCCAGGATTCAGTCCCAAGGTACTCACAGGCCTAAGCATTGGGGGGGCTCCACTTTCAAAGCAGGGAGAGAGTAGTAAGACTCCCCCCATGGTGACTTAACTCGGTGACTTAACTCGGTGACTTAACTTTAAACCTTCCAAGCCCTGCTCAACTGTTCCTTTAGGGGGAAAGATGCCCTGCATGCAAAAAATTGGGAACTCGTTACCCAGGGCATATGGGTTTTAAATAGTTTTCCAATGGTACAGATTCCACTTCCACTCCTTACCAACCCCAAACGGTTGGCCAGACCTACCCCCAAATCAGTGGGTAGAGGCTCAAAAGCAAGTTCTCTCTCTTTTAAGCATCAGGGCTATTCAACCTGTCCCAGAAGAATGGGGGCAAGGTTTCTACTCAAGACTTTTCCTGGTACCCAGAAAAGAAGACTCCTGGCGTCCTATCTTGGACCTGTCTATCCTAAACACATTTTTGGTAATCCCGAAATTCAAGATGCTAACTCTTCAGCTGCTTCCCATGCTAGGCAAAGATGCCTGGTTGGCAACACTGGATTTAGAAAGCCTACCTGCACATCCCAATAAGGGAATTTTGCAGAAGATACCTACACATCAGAGCAGGCTACATGCACTACCAGTTCTCTGCACTGCCCTTTGGCTTATCTACTGCGCCCAGGGTATTCACAAAGTGCCTAGCTCCAGTCATTGCATTTTGCAGGCAAAGAAATATTAAAATATACCCATACTTAGACAATTGTTTAATTCAGGCAGAAAGCCAGGACATACTATTAAATCTGGCATTTGTAAAGAAATTGCTGACTTCTCTGGGGTACACCATAAACGAAAAGAAATCACATCTTGTACCCTGCCAACAAATTGCATTCCTGGGAACAAGCTTGAATACAACTTCCCAGATGGCCTACCTCATGCCAGAGAAACAAGTTCATTTGACAGCCTACTTCAAAACTACTGGCCACAAAGACTCTGATGTCTGCAAGGAAAATACTGCAAGCCCTGGGGTTCATGGCCTCTTGCATTCTACTAATTCCATATGCAAGACTACATGTAAGGAAACTACAATGGTATCTAAAAAGCCTATGGTGTCAACATTCTCAGGATCTAAAATCAATGATTCCTATCATACCTTGTCTACAGATGGTTCCTTTGGGCAGAGACCTGCCACCAAAACGAGGGACTGCCGTTAACTCTACCCCCTGCCGCCCAAACCCTAACAGATGCATCAGACTGTGTGGGGGGCACACTTGGCAGGGCAGTGCATTCAGGGCAAATTGAACCCAAGTCAAATGCACCTGCATATCAATCAAAGAAATGTTAACTGTACAGAATGCTCTGACAGCCTTCAAGGACCACATTCTTCCAGGACAATTATTGGTAAAGACTGACAACACCACTGTTATGTGGTACATAAACAAGCAGGGGGAACCCACTCATACCCTCTGCATACTAGCCATGGCTCTGTGGAACACAGCCTTGAGCTACCAAGTGCACCTCCAGGTTCAATTCATGCCAGGAAAGCTAAATACACTGGCAGACGACCTAAGCGGAAATCTCATGGACCCACACAAGTGGAAACTGGAACCAAAGATATTCAACTTGTTGAGAAACAAATGGGGGAGCCCAGAGGGAGACCGGTTTGCTCAGATTCTTCAATACTTAACTGAGATGATTTACAAGGGCCTTTCTTTTCCACCATCAAAATTCATGCCTCTGCCACTTCAGCTCATTACAATACAGAACCACCCATCTCTCATCCACTGCTGAAGCAATTCCTCAGAGAGGCCAAAAACCTAAGACCACCCAGGAGAGCCCCTACTTCAGCCTGGGACCTCAACTTTGTATTGGAAAAGCTCACTCTACCTCCCTTTGAGCCAGCTGCAAATGTAGAGTTGAAATTCCTTTCTTGGAAAAGCCTTCCTTCTTGCCATCACTTCAGCAAGAAGGGTGTCTGAATTTCAGGCCACTATGGCAGTGGAGCCTTTCATAATCTTTCATGTGGGCAGGGCGTCCCTCAGAACCAATCCCTCCATGCCATAAATAGTATCCAGTGTGGCCCTTAATCATTCCATTCATTTTCCAACCTTTTCTAATCCACAGAACAAAGGGGAACTAATCTGCACTCCTTGGATGTGCACATCCAACTTAGATTTTACTTGGACAGGACTAAACCTCTCAGGAAATCTGAACAGCTGCTGGTTGCATTTGCTGCAGGGGCAGAGGGGAAGGCCATCTCAAAGCAAACCATTTCTAAGTGGATAGGCCATTGCATTCATCTGCCGTAAGCACCATGGAAAACCTACCCCACAAGGGATAAGACCACATTCAACCAGGGCTGCATCTACCTCAGCAGCCTTTCTGAGGTGTCCCTACCAGGGACATCCTAGAAGCTGCTACCTGGAGTTCTGCACATACCTTCACCAAGCATTACCACTTGCCAATTTTTTTTTTTTTAAATCTAGAGCTGGCTTTGCCACTGCAGTCTTGCAGGGCCTGATAGCTGGTCCTAATGCTATCTAATAACCTGCTCTCATCCTTAGCTTTGCAAGGGACGGCTTGCACCTGTCACCCCTGGGATTCTGGATATTGGCTAAGGCTCTTGCCACCCCCATAGTGCCTTTTTAGGCAAGGCTCAAATTCTAAACCTACCATCCTAGAAAACAAAAATGGGAAGTAACTAAGAGTAATGCTGCTCAATGCCAGAAGTCTAGATCTCAAAATGCACGCACTCGAGGCCCTTCTCATTATGGAGAACATCGATGTCTGTGCTGTGACTGAAACCTGGTTCAAGGCTCCGGAGAGCACCTGGCACTATCAGGTTTTACCTCGTATCATGCGTTCCGGCCCCAAAACCCGGACCACACCACAAAAGGAGGGGGTGTATCCATATTCAAGGATACCCGCACCTCCAGGTTGGTGGCAATGCACGAAGCATCGGAAACCATCCAGGTGCAATTAACCATAGGCAAAACTGCTCTACAATTTGTAGCATGCTACAGGCCACCCTCTCAAACTCAGGAACCCCACACAGCCTTCCTGAAGACACTGGAGGGTATAAATGCATCTCCAAACACCATTATATTGGGTAACTTCAACTACCCGAATATAGACTGGGAATATTACTCAAGCCCAAACTTTCTAGCCCAAAGGTTCCTGGAGTTCATAAATTCAAATGCCATGGAACAACTAGTCACCATTCCCACAAGAGGAGAAAATATACTAGATCTCATCACAAACATGGGGACAAAATGCTCCACACCGGAAGTATATCCCTCATTGGTGAGATCAGATCATAAACTAATCTCACTGGATATCCACATCCCGCCCCCCACCCCAAACAAAAAAGACCACAGTGAAGAACTTCTCTAAAGCAAACTTCACACTACTCAAGACTGGTGTGGTATCCTTCAAGGCCCCCGAGCCAGTGGAAACCACAACCCAAGCTGTGGAAGCCCTTACAAATGCCTTCTACGAACACCTCCAGGACTGCATGGTTCAGGCAATCCCTAATAAAACCAAGACTCTTTCCACCAAGGGCAAACGTCCAGTCTGGTGGACCTCAGCCATAAACAAACTTTACAATAAGAGGGGAAAGCTGTTACATGATGGAGCAAAATCCATAAAAGAGAAGACACCTTTGATCATTATTAGTAAAAAAATACGAGCACTCATAAAATCATCCAAGGCCAACTTTGAGAGAAAAATTGCCATAGATTCAAAAGACAATTATAAGGCCTTCTTCAGCTGTGTTAGAAACCTGGGTGGAAACTCCCAGATATGCTCAGAATTAGTCCAAAATGATACAAAAATCACTGAACCCACAGACATTGCCAACATACTGGCAGACAGGTTCAGTGCAAACTTCACCCCCCTCTCCCCCCCAAAAGGAGAGATAACTATCCCAGCGGAGTGCAGCCTCCCAGACATCTCCAATGCGCAGGTGAAAGCTGCTCTCTCAAGCTAAAAACACAGCATCAATGGGACCGGATGGTGTCCCTGGCTGTGTGCTACATGAACTCAATGAGGAACTAAACCCGCACATAAGGCAGCTGTTTAATCTTAGCCTTACCACAGGATACGTGCCCAAGGAGTGGCGTACGGCAACTGTGGTCCCACTCCACAAAGGCGGTGCCTCTACGGACCCTGGTAATTACCGCCCCATAAGCTTAACAAGCCTGGTCTGCAAAGCTATGGAGAGGATCATAATGGAACTCATAAACAAAGACATAGGGGACTTGCAGACATTGGACCCGACCCAGTTTGGCTTTGTCAAGGGCAGATCATGCCTTTGAACTTGGTCGACGACTTCGAAAGTCACCAAGGCCATTGATGAGGGAAAGGCAGTCCATACAGCCTACCTTGACCTTGCAAAAGCTTTCGACACAATATCCCACTCTGGTATTATAGAGAAACTTACCAGCTTAAATGTAGACCCATATGTCACAAGATGGGTTGCAAACTGGCTAAAGGACAGAACCCACAGGGTTAGAGTAGCTGGCGCCATGTCAGGCTCCAAGAAGGTCACAAGTGGTGTCCCACAGGGCTCAGTCCTTGGCCCCCTGTTGTTCGGCATCTACTTCTCAGAAGTACAGGCTAACATAGGAGGACTATGGCTGACAGTTTGCAGATGACTGCAAACTGGGAGCCATAGTGGAAAGTACATCGGACACAGATATCCTTCAGAGGGGTCTCTCAAACTGATAGCTGGTGCCAGAGCCATGGCCTGAAGTTAAATGCCAAAAAATGTATGGTCATACCCTTAGGGGAAAAAGGTAACCCCAAGCTACCATATAGGTGGCAATCCACTAAGCACAGAAGTGGTGATCAGGGACCTGGGGACCCAGGTTGACAGTGGCCTTTCTTTTGACACTCACATTGCTAAAGTGGTTAGAAAAACCTTCTACATTGCCCACCTGATCATGAAGGGATTCACATCCAGATCAAGTGAGGTCATTGTTCTCCTGTACTCTTCACTTATCAGACCAATGATGTACAATGCCCCATTCGGGATGTATGGCACCCGACACCTGCAGCAATTGGAGAGACCCCAAAAGTTCCTCACCAAAAGGATAAAGGGACTGCAAAATCGGTCATGCTGCCAGACTGAAGAAACTCCAGCTCTATTCAGTCGCATACCGTCTGCTCAGAGGTGACCTGTGCCTGACATACAAGGCCATGTCCAACCCGGAATTAATGGGCATGCTCCACCTCAAAAAATCCAAATCTACCAGATCCACTAGAGCAAGTGACTTAAACCTTAGTACGGATATAAATAGGACATGCTGGAGGGATAGATTTGTCACCCAGAGACTCCCTGTGTTGTGGAATAAAATCCCGGTCCATGTGAGGCAGAGCACCTCGCTGGCTCTGTTCAAGAGAAATCTTGACCGGTGGATGGGAGATCGAGGTTTACCGGGAATCATCTCTGTCACTGCTGGACAGAGGCACAACAAACTAATGGGCACAGTATTTTTTAACATAAGGGGTGGCGTAAGCCACAAAAACTCTGGGCTAGGCTTATAAATGCCTTAGGGCAGATAGCCTAGTATAAACCTATGAACCTATGTGATGACCAACAGTGAAACACGAAGAATATAGTACAGTTGTGTGAACTTGCCATAAATGTAGATGTTAGTGTAGTCACTGTTGCAGTCCTGGTTGCCCGCCCTCCAGCCCCCTGACATCTATTTACCATACCTCTACTCTTGTTTACTATGCTTAAAGCTTTTTGGTGTATTTGCTTTTTTGTTGGTGGTGTAACCTTGTATATAATTGCTTCCCATTATGGGGACACCTGGGACAAGAAAAATTGATATAATGGCATTGGCTGCATGCTTTATACCCCTGACCACCTGACGTCATGGAAGATGAGACGGCAACCAATGCAGGACCCAAGACTTTGATAATCAGGCCGACTGAGGGCTACTGTAAGCAGAAAACCCAAATGTGATGACTGCAACAGTGAATACACTCAACATCTACATTTATGATAAGTGTACACAACTACTTTTTTAGTGTGTGTGTATATATGTGTGTGTGTGTATATATGTATAAATATGTATGTGTATATATATATATATATATATATGTGTGTTTGTGTATTTATATACGTGTGTAAAATATAATATCAAATATGGATATACTTCTAATACTCGAGCAGCCATATCATTGAACTTCATTTTTCGTGAGACAGATTGCAAAAAACCCAAATGGCACTTTTTTCCCAGGACAAGTAAACACTTGACCAAACTTCAATGAAACACACTGGAGTAAATAAAACCCACCTAGATGGGGAGCTATGACCTCCTCACCCCCCAGTTATATACATTAACTGTGGGATTGCACTACAGTGTAGAAAGGGACATGTTAGCATTTACTTGACCTGAGAAATTCACTGTTCAGGTGTTTTGTTACAATTCTCATCTCATGAAAATTCGGTATGGTCATCTGAGTATTAAAAGGGGATCCATACAGGTATAGGTGATGATATTTCTCTCTGAGAAAAATGCACACACACCCTTCAGAAAGGGCTTCTGAGCCTGTTCACCGTTGTACTGAATAATTGTTCCATCCCCAGTTTTCCTTTGTTTTGAAGGGGTAGGAGACATTTGCCACTGTGCATTTCAAAAAGCACATGTATGAATCAGTTGTGCACCAGGTAGAGGATGGTTGCAGGCAGTTGAGCAGATCATTTCGAAATAAACTTTTATTTTGACATTTGAATACAGGAAAGTCCAGTCCAATTTCAGTGGAGGCCCGGTGAGAAACTCCAAAGTATTAAGAACAGTAACTTTAGTCAAATATCTGCAATTTAAAGAATTATACCAAATTAGACAAAATGTGAAAACGTTTTGAAAATTAACCTTGATTAAGAGCAAATATAACAATGGTTTGATATTTAGAGAAATTAGCCAATTTATAGAGAAATTGAAGTTTAAGTTGGATTAATACAAACAGAAATTGCAATGTGAATTGAGGGGAAAAAACAGGGTTATGACCTATTTATAGTGGCTGGGAAGAGAAATTGAAATAAAGAACTGAGTGAAGATTAAGGTGGTGCAAGATGTATGAAACCTCATATTTAGGGATGTAGTTTATCTTGGGATTGAGCAAGAACCGAGCCAGATTTTGTCTAGAAAGTCTTTCAGAATTATTTTAATGGACTTGGAGGGAAGGTATTGATATGCTGAATTCATGTGAGGAGTTCCAGGCCTTATCACCATGGTGAGTGCAGACTTGTCCAGTTGATTTGACACATTTGTGGCAGAGAAGAGTTTTTGGTCATTGGATTTTAATGACCAATTGGAACATTGTTGTATAGAATGGTATTAATGTTGGACAAGCAGATGGATGCTCGATAGTTTATAGTTTGTAAGAAGCTGTGTATGTTAGAATAGTTCTAATTAATTTAGGATTTAGTGCGACGCAGTGGTGGGTTCTGAAAGGGGTATTGACTGCAAATTTAGCCACTTCAAGTTTCTGCTCTGGTGGTTAAGAATGTGAGCACCGTAAAGTAGTGAGAGAAGGCGGTAAATAGTGGCAAGTGTGTAGTTTTAGTTGCATTGAATGTTTTTGGCTCTGTAAAGCATGCCTTGCTTTTGGTAAATTTTTTTATGCAATTTTGTATACACAAATTAAGATCATCCATGGTCATCCCTAATTTGCTATGAGAAGTGATACCAGTGGTTGTATTGTGAGGATTTTAAATTGTTTCAAGAGAGGGATTGGAGGAGTAGGTTTATTTTTGAGGGGATGAACATGAATTTTGAGTTGAGCCATATTTCAGTGGCTGTTAAAGCTTCCCGAGTAAATTTTTTGGGAGATGTGTGTGGAGTCATTTGCATATTGTATTGTATTAAGGAGGCATGACATGGAGGGTTTTTGAGTGTCAGAGGAAGCCACCAAAGATCAAGCCTTTTGAGGTGCACTGGTGGTGACTGGGAGCTATGGAGAGGGGGTGGCATGCCATTGTATTGATAACCACTGGACGAGTACCTTTTGAATTATAGAAAGATGGTCTGAGATGGACCTAGTGAGCACGCTTGAAATAGAAGTTTGCTATGACAAACTGATGAAGGCTTTAGACAATGAGACTAGTTTGCAGTTACCTGTAATTTTATAGACAGCATCTAAAAGGTTAGAAGTTAATTGTTACTACTGTGAAATGGATGGAAGCAGTGTTGTGTGGGGGATAGTTATTCCTGCACTAGATTAGCTATTTTTGAATACATTGCTATTGGTTTAATGCAATGTCTGTTGAATTTCCAACCTTATTTATAAGGGTAAGCTTTGATTTCTGGTTATATAGATTGGGTGATGGTCATTGAGATATTCTGACATTGTACCTATGGTGCTGAATTTGCTGGTGTCTAGTACATGGTTTCAGACTAAGGGATTTGATGTCTTGCTATAATATGTTAAGCTATTAGTTGTATGAAACCATACAGGTGCATACTAGGTATAGGGGAGTTTGTCCAGCCAATTAATATTATGGGTATCCTATGTAGGGTATCTTCCAGTGAAACTGTATTATCACCAGGAAGGATATTTGTTTAGATTTGTTTATTTTTAGGAAAGTAGTAAGCAGGTCTGCTAAACTGAATTTTGGTATTGGTTTGTTGTAGGGGGAGATGTGGTGGTTGGGGAAATATTGAAAGTAGCGTCACCACTTTTCCTTTTTATGTAGTCATTATGGAAGATCTAGTGGGAGGTGTTATTTCAGTGTCACTTATACTGGGTTTAAGACAAGTTTCTGTTTTTATAGCAAGAATGTCAGGCTAGTATTGGGTAATCCAGGCATGTAGTTCAGTAGTTTTCTTATGCTTCTAATATTTATGGCAAGAAACATAGATTACCAGGGTTGGATGTTGAATCCTTGTTGGAATGTGTAGGAGAATTGTGTTGGTGGTTGGTTATGATAGGTGGGACCAGGATTGGGGTGAATGTCTCAAGGAGTATTTTGGTATATTGGGGTATCAGTTTTTTTTGGAGAATTGAATGGCATTGTTTTTGTTTGGCTTCGCTAATCATTCATTGGAAAATGTTTTTTTTTTTTTCCAGTGCTCATTTCAAAAATCTTTATTGCCATTTTGTTATGTTCATAGATTAACCAAGCATAATTGTTTGTACCACATTTTCTAGTTCTGGTCCTTGTCTGGCAACTCACTGCTTTGAGTCTTCATTGTAAGCCTTTGCTTTTTTTGTCTGGCTAGAGACTCGTGAGGTTCAGTTTTCACTGCCTGACTTTCTCTTCATGATCACCCATTGCAAAAGGCGCAAAGTCTTGTATAAATGTTATATACTTACCCTCCCAACTGGTCTGGGAGAGTGCCTCCTGCATAGGTGGGCTACCTTTCATCCTGTAACTGCTGATTTGCTGTAGCTTGTACTCAATTGGATCGAGGATGAGATGTACATATGCCAGGCATGCTGTCCTAGCCTTTTGCATGACACCATGTTATGCCTTTTAGCTTGAGGGCGAGAGAAGTCAGTAGTGTGCTGAGTTTGGATCTATTAAGTGCAGCAGTCTCCCACTGCAGAAAGCTTCCTCACTGTACAAGTAAGGGGGGGTGTGCATATCTGTTTTTTGTGACCAGTGTTTGTAGGACAATGAATAACTAGTCATTCCATGTTTAACTGTACATAGTGCCTACAAAGGCTGCCATCTTTGTAATCTATACACAAAAGAGCGGCAAAACCAAGAAGTCCTTACTTTGAACTATAACAGTTTATACAGTTCATTTCAACAGTATCAGGAGTTTGAAATGTAGCTTAAGTTCAGACTGCCGTTCAGGCTTTGTTTAAATAAGAGTTGTTAAATGCTTTATATAGTTTGACAAAAGTATGTTAAAATGTATTGCTTGACCATTTTTCTCTTCTTTTGTAGGGAGAATCGAGGGCTGCTAGCAAAAGCTGTATAATTATGTGAAGTATTTTTGATGAGCCTCTGAAAACCTTGCAGTCTACACTGACCCTTCTGAAGCACAGAAAATATTTTTATAGTTTCCTTACAATAACTTTTTAAGAGGGACCATTGTTTTTTTATACCGTAGACCACCTTGACACTACAGACATGTACAGGGGTTCTGTAGCTTTTTTGTAGTTAATCATTGGCGCTGGGTTCTTTAAGGACCCATAAAGAGGTTTGATATTTGAGACTGGAATGTGCAAAATTTGGAGTATTTAATAGCCCTTTGCCTCCTGTCATGCCGCATTCTGTATGTAATCCACTTTTAAGTATTTCATTTCAGTGATGCAGTACAGCTAATGTGCCTGTATAACATTGGTACTGTAGAAAGATCTTTTGTACAAAGTAAGGATTTTATCTTTTAAAATTAGTAAACCTCTTTGTCTTGGAATACATATGTACTTATTTATATTATGGTATTCTTTGCTCCAACTTTACTCAAGCATGTTACAGGCAGAATCGGGTGACATGGGGGGGTTTGCCAGAATCTGGCAGCACTTTTGAGTGATGACTACTGGACCCAACTTGCTGCGTAAAAGTTTTGAAAGTGCTCATGCATTAAAATTGTATAAGTTTACAGATGGGATTATGGCTGTATGATTTGGGGCTTTGCACTCAAGTTTTTATGAAAAGCTTCTTGACCAGTCCTTACTATTTGGTTTGTTTGCCTTTGTTTCCCTAGGGGTGCAACAATTACTGTTACATAGTCAGTGATGACGGCAGTAGCCACATTTCAGGCTTGCTGTTAGTTTCTTTAACTTGGTGCTGTGAAGAAATAAACATCAGTATTGGGGTTTTGTACTGTTTTGTTTATATGATGTAATCAAGTTTTTATACATATATAAATATATAAAAAGGGTATTGTTTTACAGGTATAGATACCGGCATGGTGATATTAGATGGGATAGCTGTTGTGTTTTTATTGTGCTAGAATTTAAACCATAGTGGTACACCATGCAGTAGAGTCTTTTAAAATATTGAAGGGGGGTTTCTTATGTATATTGTCAAATAAAGTTTTTTAATAAGATTTTGGTTTGTGTTACTCAGTTGCAACTGCATTTCATTTTTTTTCATTAAATGCATTCAAAGCACCAGTGATAAAGCCTGGCTGCACAAAATGCTAAAATTCTTGTAACCATCACCACATTACTGTGACCCAGATTTGGTAGAATGAGACAACAAAATCGTTATTAAAGCTTCTGTTCTGTACAGGTGTGTCGAGGATTGCATGCAGCTGAATCTTATGTGGTTTTCAGTTTAGAAGGAAAAGCAGAAGTTTTGTGTACCAGAAAATCCTATAGCTATATTCATTACTTAGAAGATCTGACAATCTAAACTTTTGTGTGGTGCTGTTTGATTTTCAAAGAGGACGACAAGCTTGAGTGCTGTGCCTCCTTGAGCCTGTAGTGAGGGAGGTTTTAATGATGTGATGAGCATAACCTAGCAACATAATTGACATCAAAAGTGAGGACTTTACTATTATCCATGTATTGAGTTTGCAGAACAAGTTAAGAAATGACTTAACTGAGCTTAAGTAGCCACAGTTCCTTTAAAGATACAGCTGCCTTACATTTCATTTGTCTTCCAGGGAAATCTCTGCAGTACTGTTCATGTTATAGGAAATTAACTGTCTGTGGGCAGATTATGATTTGCCCATTGATTACCTCAAGGATGGCTGCTCTAGCATTTCTTGGCTAGAGAAATTGGCCAGAAGCAGCTGCCCACCCTTCTGCCCTGACTCCCCCCCCCAAGTTTATAGATGCCCCTAAAGTGAAGATGAATTCCTGCCTTCTCCTGCCCAGATGTCTGCAGTCAACAGTTCTGTGATGTATAGCAAATAGCTCTCCCTTTTAGCCAGATATCAAACTCCTCAGAATAAGTATTTGACATTAGCCAGCCAATCTAGCAAGAACATAGATGAAAATAAAATCACCTGTAGCAGTTGTGGGTGCTGGAACTAGCTCAACCATACAGAGTGCTGAAGAATCACCTGGCTAGGCACACTGCACAAGATAGATCTGAACATAACCTCAGACAGTGCAGCTTTTGTAACACTCGACTTGTGCTTTTGGTGGTAGCCTCTGCCCCAAAGCCTTGGAAGACATTAAAGCTTCAGATGTCAGGCCAGTTATGGGCTACCTGCATGCAGGATATCCCAGAAGTGAGGACCTTAAGTCTGCTCGATCATCCACATGTATGGTAAGTTCTCAACACAACTGTATTTTAGGGATTTCCAGGATGGCTCCACACTTAACAGGTTGATTAGATCCATTCCAATAAAAAAACTGCAGTTGTGAAAAAAGTGCAACACAACTGCATAAAACTGATTCACTGTCTTCTAATTATAGTACTAGAATAGATACAATAGATACAATCTGCATTATACTTTGATTGCAACATTACAAGGTGTCGTCTTTTGAGTTCAAATTACTATATATTCTGTTGCATTTTTATACGCTAGGACTTAGTTATTTTATTGAAGCCTAGAAGGCTGTACATTCCAAGCGTTAGCACGCTTATCTGATCAGTAATCGCTACAAGAGTTACCGCGATCTGCATGCTGCTGGCTTTACTTTGAACAGAGTCGGTGTTCTCTTCACTGGTTATTTAGCGGTTAGCGCTTTGCATTTCTAACATATTCCCAGTATCCTGGGCTCTATATGTTTGGTGTTAGCGTACAATATAACAACTGAGTGCTTAGTACTAGTATCAGCCACAGAGCTGTATTGAGGGAGAAATATTCTATGCAGTATCTGTTCAGATTATAAGAGTGGCTGAATTGACTATACATAGATCTAACTTTTATATAACATACTAGAGTGTTGCTAATGCTGTGTTGTTGTAAACATTGAACAACAACTACTAAGTAGGATCTTTCACTGCAAATGTAAATGAGATGTAAACCCTGTCTATGTATCTGCATTTTCCTTACAGGCACTACCCTTTCTACTCTCCCTGCTGGCTATATTCTACTTATCCTGAGGGTCGCTACTTTTGAACAGTACCCACAGCCAACCTCGCATCTCTTGGTGCCTTCCATTGTGAAAAATACAAGGTTAAATGCTTACCTAAAGTCTATCTAAACGGATAAGTACTAATATATATGTACAACCGCTGGTGCACTGGGTTCAAAGAAACTGCAGTAAAATCCATAAAATAATAGCTTAACATTACATCTCCCAAAGATACTCGAAACAAAAGAGCTCATAAAACAGTTACAGTATACTGTGCTTTGAGTTACTTGCTATAGTAAATTTCTTCTTGCCTGTTTCCACTTGCCACTACTCAATTTGGAACTGGAAAAACCCCGCTCCGCTCGCCCTCGCTGCGCTCGGGCTCGCTCCGCGCCCCGCCCTGCCCCCAAATCCCACCCGCCCCCAGTAGTCCTACATTTATAGCTAGGTAGCCACACCCCTCTTTCTTCCCTAGCCAATCAAATTTCACTTCTCTGTTACCCCCCACCCCCTACCAATCACCATAACTTCCCACCCCTTCAAAAGCTAAAAGGCAAAGGCTCCTACTTTCTCCCATAGCAATGCACCCCAGCTCAAAAATAACAAAATCCGCCCTACATGAAAAAAAAAGGGCAACACATAAAATTATATCCATTTTACTACCAGTAATTACCCTACTCTACCTAATAACCAAATATGAAGATCAGCCCTACTCAGGTTTCCATTACCCCAGACATCAAACTATAGCTCCCCTACCCCTGTGTAGTATCAATCACATAATCCAACAACTACACAGTAAAACTGCTAATTCAAATTACTACTACCCTTATAAATCAGAACAAACAAGCCCCAAATCTAAACATGGTCAGAAATTGCTGCAAAAACTTGAGGTTAATGGAATATCTCAGGAAAAACATCACTAAAGATGGAGATATCCACCCAAACCCTGGCCCCACAGCAAATACCTACTCTAACAGCCCTCCACCTTTTCCAAGATATACTAACTCCCTCCAAATCTGCCACTTAAACATTAGAAGCATCAACAATAAGATACACAATCTACATGCTCTATTAGCTACCTACCTCCCAGATATTATGTGTTTAACAGAAACCTGGCTTAAACCAGGGACCAAGGACAATGAGATTATACCACCAGGCTATAATATACATAGAGCTGACCGCATAAAAAAAGGGTGGTGGTATTGCAGTGCTCTACAAAAGCAATCTTAATGTTATTTTTAACCCCATTCAACCACCCCAAATCTCTAATGCTGAGATACTTGCTCTAAAACTACAGCTAAATAGGAAAAAAAGTATTAATCTAATTGTATTGTACATCCCCCTGGTAAAACTCTGACACATTGGAGAGCATCCTAAACTGGCTATCCAATAACTACCCCCAGGAATCTATAATCCTGGGCGATATCAACATTGACTGGAACCTATGCTCCTCAGAGACTAACCCTATCCATATAAACCTTCATGGGTTCTCTCAGACCATCACCTCTGCTACCAGAATTGGGAACTCTAACCAAAAAGACAGTATCCTAGACTGGATCCTTATAAACAGCCAACCCCAACTGTATATGTCCGGGACCCTCCCTAATGAGCTCAGTGATCACCTTATAACATACATAAGGAAAAATAAAACAGGTAGTTCTACACCTCCCACGTATAAGTCAATTCGAAATAAGAAACATTTTGACCTCTCCAAGTTTAAAATGGAACTTAGATCCTGTAACTGGGCTACTCTTAAGTATCTCCCCCTAGAAGAAGCAGTTTCTAAGTTTAATACCACTTTCCTAACCATACTTGATACTCATGCCCCTAAAAGACTAATCAAAACCAAAACAAATATTACACCCTGGCTTACAAAAGACTCCAAATCGAAAATAAAACTCAGAAACAAATCCTGGGAAAAATGGCGTACTACCAAATCACCCATAGACCGCATTAAATTCCAACAGCTAAGAAATATGACAAAAACATCCATATTAATTGACAAAAGAAACTACTGCCAACTACAAAATAAACACCAAAACAACCCTCAAAAATTTTGGGCAGGTTTAAATAACCTTCTCCATCCTGGGAAATCCTCCACTCCTACCCCAGAAATAGTATCAGATAAAAACCCCGAAGAAGTAGCCAATACCTTTAATACTTTCTTTACGGATACTATCCAAGCCTTGGCTAACCAATTATCCACCACAGCCTCCACTGCTATAGAACCCACACCAAAAACTCCTCAGACTTTCCATCTACAACCAGTCTCTACTTCCTTCATTCGATCCTTACTTCAAAAGCTTAAACCAAGCACCCTCTCCGCAGACCTTCTACCAGCAGAATACTTACAACTAGCTGCAGATGACATAGCTTACCCCATCTCTATACTTATTAATCGTACTATTTCAGAATCTACAATTCCCTCAATATGGAAAATATCATACGTAATCACACTCCATAAAGGTGGCTCATCCACAGAATTATCAAACTACCGGCCTATAGCCATAATGTCCCCACTGGCCAAAATTATGGAAAAATGTCTACACAAACAACTCCTTCACTATCTTACCCAGAACAAACTCCTGACCAACTCACAACATGGCATTAGACCCAATCACAGCACTACTATGGCCCTCCTCTCTTTTACTGACATAATAAACCATAACCGGAATAACAAAAAAATATCCTCAGCACTCTTTCTGGACCTATCAAAAGCCTTTGATATGGTTAACCACCGACTACTCCATGATACCCTAAGAAATCTCCACCTGGATAACCTAACATTAGATTGGTTTCAGGCCTATCTCTCTGGTAGGAAACGAGCAGTACTGTGGGAAAATAAGCTCTCCAACCTCCTTCCAAACACCATTGGGGTTCCTCAGGGGTCCATACTGGGACCACTTCTCTTTTCAGCCTTTATTAGTGACCTCCATAAAGCCATCCCTGAGGCCACATGTATCCAATATGCCGATGATTCGACATTAGTGTGCTCTGACAAATCTCTTGACAAACTACTATCCAAAACACAAAGCTGTTTTACAGCAATAGAGAAGTGGCTATCTGGACGGCAACTAATACTGAATCCAAAGAAAACCAAGTTATTACTCTTCCATCCTACCCAAAAACTCCCTTACACTTCCTTTACCATACAATCCAATAATGGGACAATTATCTCCCCAGACTCCCACACGAAACTATTAGGGGTGACCATCGATAATAAACTCAAATTTGACATCCACATTAATCAAACTATTAAGACAGTTAACAAGAAACTGGGGTCCCTATATAGAATCAAATCCTTTCTAACACCAATTGCAAGAGTAACCCTGGCTCGCTCGCATTTACTCTCTACCCTTCTATACGCCTCTCCAATGTTTACCAACCTTAATAAATCAGACCTAAATAAACTATCATGCTCCTACAATCACATAGCCAGATTTGCAACTGGTAAACCATATAGAACTCATCATTGTATTAACCTAAAATACCTCGGCTGGTTAGAACTCCCAAACCTCCTCCAGCAAAACCAACTCATCGAGGCATTCAAAATACTCAAACACCCAGAAAAGTCTCCAGCGCTGGAGAATTTAATCATACCATACAACAATCTAAATAGCCTTCGGTCCTCGTGCAGGACACTTATTCAAACAGTCAAATCCTGCAACTCTGGAGGCGATGCTCTATTTGCCAATTCCATTGGTAAGATATGGAACTCCCTCCCTCCCAGTATTACCATCATCACCTCCTTACCCCACTTCAAAAAAAGTCTAACCCACCATTTCCAGTCTCACTGGCTTTGCCAGTGCTCATATCCTGATTAACCTCTTCCTATTAGCTTCCTTCATTTTCTCCTCTATCAAGCATTTTCTCCTTCTGTCTATCTCTCCTTGACCTTCTCTCTCTCCCCTAATTTTATTCTTCCCTTCTCTATTCTACCTATCACTCTTATCTCTCCTTTGAAAAGTTTGACTTCCTAGTATACGTATAATCACACTTTTGTCTGTCTCCATCTGTTTCACATTGTTGTCTTGTCTATTAAAGTATACATCAGAGAAATTTTATATTAATCACATATATGACATGTTTCTTTTTTTCTCTATCTTTGTTTTTACTACAATAATGTATTAATATGTATCTATAGAACTTGTATGTAATTTTACTCTACATGTGGAGCTTTTCTCCCCGGGCCTCCGCTGAAAATGGACATATATCCAGTCGGATTTATCCCGGTCAACAAATGTAAAATAAATAAAATAAAAATAATACCAGCTAAGAAAACTTTGAAGAAAGTTGTACCAAATCATCCAGAAAAGAGGAAACTCTAGCTGACAAAAAGCAGTTTGCATTTCAGCTTTGGGTACTGGAGATGGTTTATAGTAATTAGGAAATCCATTACACTCAAGTGCTTAAAATAAGTTGAACACTGAATATATACCATCACACAAAAGGCTGGAAGAGTAAAAGCTTTCACTAGCTATTTGTGAGCTGATAGTGCAAAAAGTTTAAAATGAAGAAAAGTCTGAGCATGAAGCTGCTTAGAGTTGCACAGCACATAGAAGCTAAGATTTTGAGCCACCTGAAGGAACAATTGTATTTATGAAAGTACAAATAAGCAACTGGACTGATCCTCCAGAGTAGAAGTTAATTGAGGGCACATCATGTGCAATCTCTAAACCTAGCCATGAGGAAACAACCAAGTCATGCATTAGTAAATATGCAGTCATAACAGCCAAAAGTTGAACAAAATTGTGCCAGAAAGGAAAGGTATTAGAAAAATGGGACAGTGGAGTGTTTGCAGAAAATTTTTCACAGTATACCAGATTCAGACAGAAACCAGTTTATTCCAGCAATTAGGGATTATCATTAGGTGCGTGAGTGTCAAGGCACATCATTCACTTTCCAGAACATTTTTCCTGGTGATTCAGACATTTTTGGATGCAGAACATAACATTTATCCAGCA
Source organism: Protopterus annectens (assembly GCF_019279795.1). Lineage (NCBI taxonomy): Eukaryota > Metazoa > Chordata > Ceratodontiformes > Protopteridae > Protopterus > Protopterus annectens. The sequence continues at coordinate 310,774,647 of NC_056728.1, forward strand.
AAGTGTGTCAGCAAGCAGTAGGGAGCAGTTCTAATTCTTCTGACAAGAAACTCCCATAGATACTTTGCCAGTGAGAATTTTTTCATTATTCAAAGTAATTGGAAGAAGAAAAGAAAACCAGAATAATCAGGATAACTTTAGTATTTGGAAATGGCGATATGGAAGACAATCAACATTGTGAAATTGGTGAATAGACAAGACACTAAAGCATCAATCCCATTTTACATATAGGATTTAGACATGTGAAATGTGGTTTTGCAAGATGATGCTGAGAAAGTTTGTAATTTTGCTGACTTGAACTGGTTGAACTGTAAAGTATTTACCACACTTTATTGTTTAGGACACTGAAGTGTTTAATATTTGTATATGAAATTCATGGTATAAATTGCATGTTGTATTGTAAAGCAGTTTTGTATAGAGTGCAGACTAGCATTTTTAATGAGGTGAAGTCTATTAACTGCTGTAACGTGAAAAATACTAAAGCAAGAAGTGTATTGAATTTCCATTCTTTCCTTGTTACACTAAAGAATGAAGTTAAAATTAATATGTTCTTGAGCTGTTGGGGTGGGGGATGTAAAAGTGTATTGATAAATATGTAGAATTAAGATAGCAGCCCCTGTTTTTACAGAGGTGGGTGTCTAGGTTAATGTCCTCTCTAAGATGGACATTTTTTAAAGCAGGTAGCTTTGATAAAACTGGAGCTGCAGTTAGTATGCTTCCCCACCTTATTGCCAGATACATTTTCTTGAAGATAAACTGTCTACAGGTGCAAATAATTTAAACAAACCTTTAAACACATACCACCAAGAGAAATGTACGGGGCACATTTAGAGGCACATTAACTTGTGTACTTCATAAAAATGCATTAAAGTATTAAGGCTGCTGTAGAGGCAGCTATGTATTCATTTCCCAAAGTTAAAGGGTAGCCACTGCACTTTCTTGGGGCTAAAAATTATGTACTGAAAGCATGCAAGCTGTCTCATTAGAATCTGGGAGGGGAATGGGAATAGAAGAAAAACACAATCTGTGTAAGTGGGAAATCAAGCTATAACCTGTGCTTTTGTGTGGATGATGACCTTAATTTTAAAATGAGTACTTCCTGTTGGTGCATGCCCATGTGGGAAAACTGCTCATATCTATGGAGAAATAAAAAAATTTTAAATAAACATATTTTTTCTGTTGTAAGTTGAAAGAAAATGAGGCTGCTGAAAGACTAGTTTGAATGTTTTCATTAGAACACGTCTTAAAATGTAACCATTTCAAATGGAGATGAGAACCAGCTGCATAAAGAGATCAGTCTGCTGAACAGCTTGAGTAAGCTAAACATTCGAAACACTTTTTCAAAAGACCAGTGTTTAATAGATGAGTAACGGCTGTCTGTCATAATGGCTACTCCATTCATAAGGAATATAATGGCCTTACAGGAATTCACTAAAAGCAGTGTGCCTGCACCCTACACTTCTTAATACTCTGCATTTTGTCATACCTGTAAGGCCATTTATATTCAATATGAGCAAATTGCACATGATGGAAGGCTGTAACATTTGTACACTACATTTCTTAATGTTGCAGGTTTCCATCATAATGACCACTCTGTTCATATTAATATAAATGGCCTTGCAGGTACTGACAAAAGGCAGAGGGTATTAAGAAACGTAGGATACAAATAGCAATGTTGCAGAAGATAGATTTAGAAATGAGCATGTGAATTTGAAAGGATTTCAGGGTTGATTGCAGAATAGTGGGGACAAATTATTATTTCTAGAGCTACTCCAGTAGTCACAGAAGAGGAAGACTAATGTTGGCAGATTTTTGTGGTAAGGGTTTATTAGCAGAGTTGGGAGGGTTACACTAGAATGTCTTTTATATACCAGCTAAAACTGCTATTATGGAACTTAGGTGCATTTTGGGAGAAGTCAGTCAGCTTTTAGAGAAGGTTTAAGGGTAGGCACTGGAACTTAATTTGCAATGATGTGGAATGCATCTGGGGACTTGAGGAAGAAATATGAGGGTAGATTTTTTAAGAAATGTTTGGTATAGATGTGAATTCAGTAGTCGGAACTCAGACTGAGTTTATTCCCCAATCTTCAAGAACTGGATCAGACTGAATAGAAATTGCATCACACCGATGCATGTGCATTTAATTGAAAGCCTTGACACATCCAAATAGTCTTTCTGTGGCTTATCTGAAATTAGATAGATGAGGCATAGGATAATGAAGTAAGACGCATAGTTTCTTATTTAACTGCTCAAAAGAGGAGTTCAAGGAATGGGTAATGGAAATGGAGAATTTTTAGGAAAGATCCTCAAAAGGGATAGCTAGTAAGTGAGGCAATGAAAAGTTTAAAAACTCTGTAGAAGTTAAGATATGGGAAAGTTTTAGGAATTGTATGTATTGTAGAGTACGGGGAATCTTGCAGAAAAGAGGAGCATCTGCAAAGTGCTAAAGGTAAAATTGAGTACTTTAATATTTTTGAGTTTGTAAAGGTTGCTGTAGCAACTTTTTTTTCTCTAACTGTAGAGCACACAGATAACTTTGTTGCCCAAGTTGATGAAAGAGTTGTTGCCAAACTTAAGGAGCCTATGACAAAAAGATCCTATAGAAATATTGGATATTTTGAAAAATTTATGAAAATCTGTGTAAATCAAAGGAATGTGGAAACTGAAAAAGCACAAATGAATCTTTTTTATGGAAAACTTATGCCAAGGCTGGGGGAAGATGAGGCTCAATTAATAGCCAAGATTAGAAGAGCGTGAAAGTCTGATCACTTAACAGTGAAAGTGTTCCAGAAGCATACTATAGTCTCGTGCAGGTTGGGAGGGAAGAAAGTGTTAAAGGTCTGGAAGGTTTTGCTTAATGGTAGTTTAAAAGTGTGTGTGGGGTATTGCTACCATCTGGGGAGAGCTGTGGTGGGCTGTATTACCCAAAGAGCTTAGTCCCTTCAGACCTACCTATATATAAACCCATTTCAGTTTTAAATGTAAAATTGATGGATCAAAGTGGTTTTGTGGAAGGAAGGTAAACATTTGATTGCATTAACAGAACAATAAACCAGAAGGAAGCAGAATAAAAAAAATATGTTTATTTGAATGCTTTCTATGCATTAAAACAGTGTAGTCTGCTTGGATTTTGAGCAGATCAGTGGTAGCATTTGTGTTCTGTGATGTAATGGGATTAATTAGGAGGATATATGAAGGGTCAGAGGCAAGAATTAAGGATGTTCATCGTGTTTCACTGTTGCAGTCATTACTCTTGTGGTTATCCTGCTGGCAGGATACCCGCAGTCGGCCTGAATTCCAAAGTCCTGGTCCGGCGTCAGTTGCTGTAGTCTCTTCCCTGACGTCAGTGCGCCAGGGGTATAAAAGATGCAGCCGACGCCATTTTCTTCAGTCTTGCCACGCGGTGCCCGAAGCAAAAAAAGCAGTTCGCAAGTGCCGGTTGGCCGACTCCTGAGATTTTCAAATCTGAATTTCAGAACCAAAGTCTTCATTAAAGCCAAGTACCCCATTGGGGAAACTTTTTTTTTCTTGCTCCAGACCAATGTCAAAAAAATTAACAATTGTATTTCTTGTGGGAAGCAAATACCTCATAAGGATTTTCACTCTTACTGTATTCCTTGCCTAGGCCCTGACCGTAACGTTGCTAGCTGTCAGTTTTGTGCTAGATTTAACCAATGCACTAAGCATCTGTTCGATTTTGCATTCCATTACTTTGGATGAAGGTTTAATTATATAATGCCGTCGGAACAGCCGATGACTGGAGTTTACAAAAAACGCAAGGACAAGGAAAAGGATAGGCATCAGAGGTCAAAAACTGACGAGGCCTCCGTTAGGCCAGTCGCCGGTTCTCAGTGAGGTGCTTTCGCAGCCTCTGGCACCCGCTACCTCAGAGCCACAGGCAACTTCCGACTCCCACATGAAGCCGACTGGACCTCTGGATACTCAAGGTATTGGGCACTCTGAAATCATTCCCTCAGATGGGTCCGGAGCCGCTGAGCAGGCATCTGCTTCTGAGGGTGTCTTCAGACCTACACAGTTGTATGTTAAACCATCTTCAGCTTCAGACTAAAGCAACTCTAAAGACAAAGAAACAAGTACAGCATTCTCCTACTCAGACTTCCATGCCTAAAAAACAGATGCTTAAAATGGCCGAAGACCTAATTACTTTGATCAGGGGTTCCCAGCCCCCTCCTGATAGAGGCCTAGACAAGAGACGGAATATGATTCTTCTGATCCGGTTTCTATTTCCTCTGATTCCTCTTCTGAACAGGATTATTCCATTCCTCCCTATGAAGATTCTGATGCTGAAGAATCCATTCCTTCATCCTCTCCTCCTGAGGATTATTCTTTTGGGGAAACACTGCATACCATGAGGGAGCATTTCCACTGGGAGAGCCAAGATTGCTCAGAATCTAAGAAAAGGCTCAGACTTCCTGCTATTACCTCAGCACAGACCTCTTGCTATTCCACCTGTTCTAGACATTGTAGAGTCCGGCCTGTCCCCTGACACTCTACCTCCTGCACCTGCTAAGCCTGACAGATACTACAGGGTCCCAGATTTTCATAAATTCCTATATAAAAAACCCTGCTGCTGACCCAGAAACTATCTCAGGGTCCCAAAGGGGTCAAAGCTTCCACTGCAAAAATACCCTGTCCCCTCTGATAGGGATTCTAGGGCACTGGACAGATGGGGGAAAAAAGTTTACACTTCCGCTACCTTGGCTGTAAGGGCTTTAAATTGTCAGTTTCATATACTTAAATATCAGCAATACTTAATGTCGCTGCTTAAAGTATTGACAAATTCTGAATGTTCAGAGAACAAGGAAATGCAAGATTTATTGCATGCAACTGAACAAGTGGGAAAGCATGCTTTGCAATGTGGTTATGATTCACTGGAGGCCTCGTGCAAGGCCGCTGTTACACCTTCTGTTATTAGAAGGCATGCTTGGTTAAAGGAACAGAATCTACCTTATGTTAAAGCAAAATGATTAGATGCTCCATTACAACATGATACTTTGGTACTAAAGCAGAAGCAGAAGAGGTGTTGAAGAAAATGGAGGATAAAGCAAAATCCATGCAGACAGTTAAGGATTTTTTACAGGTACAGCCACCCAGATTTAGCAGGAACTGGCCTTCCAAAAATTGGTCCTTTCCAGTGTCAGACGGGCCACAAAGCGGCAGATAGACATCCCAGAGGCAGATCTCAGCCCAAGGCTCATACAGGCCTAAACAATGGGGTGCTCCTACCTCCAAAAGCAGAGAAGACAAATCATAACCTTACAGGAAACAGTCCCAATGACTTTCCTCTGCCAGGTCCAAGCACTTTTCTTTTGGCAGCCCCCTTAGGGGGAAAACTAGCACTTTTTTCACTAAATTGGCAAATGGATTACCCAAGACAAATGGGTCTTGAACATAGTGTCCCAGGGCTGCAGGTTCCATTTTCACACCCTACCAAGGGCAAAAGGCATGCCAGACCTGCCACACAATCAATGGGCAGAGGCACAAAAGCAAATTACAGCCCTCATGGACATGAGGGCCATTCAACAAGTACCACAACAAGAGCAGGGGCAAGGATTTTACTCTAGGCTTTTCTTGGTGCCCAGAAAGGACAAAACCTGGAGACCAATACTGGACATGTCTATACTAAACACATTTCTGGAGGTTCCAAAATTCAAGATGTTGACTCTACAGCAGCTACTGCCCATGCTGGGCAAGAAGGCTTGGCTTATAACTTTTGTCCTAAAAGAGGCATACCTGCATGTCCCAATCAGACAATCTTGCAGAAGATACCTCAGATTTATAGCTGGCTCAATGCACTATGCCCAAGGTCTTCACAAAATGCCTGGCACCAGTAATTGCGTTTTGCAGACAGAGGAATTCAAATATATCCCTACTTGAACGACTGCCTTATTCAAGCAGAGAAAAAAGACATTCTTCTAAAGCATCTGTAAAAAGATTACTAGTTTGCCTAGGGTACACAGTAAACAAAAAGAAATCAAAACTAGTATCCTCTCAAGAGAATAATATTCCTGAATGCAAGCTTAAATACAACTGCCCAGATGGCTTATCTCATGCCAGACAAAGGCAACTGACTTATTACTTCAAAAAGCTGGCAACAAAGACCCAGTTATCTGCAAGGAAAATCCTGCAGGCCTTGGGCTTCATGGCATCCTGCATTCTACCAATTCCATATACCAGACTGCATATGAGGAAACTACAATGGTATCTAAAAAGTGTTTTGACTCAGTATTGCCACAGCCTGGAGACAGTAATTACCCTTATTACCTGCCTGCAGCAGGAGTTTTGATGGTGGGCACAAGTCTGTCACCACAACAAGGGTCTGCCATTCACTTTACCCACAGCCAGACAGACACTGACAACGGATGCATCAGATTATGCCTGGGGGGCCCATATGGCAGGAAAATGTATTCAGGGCACATGGCCTGCAAGCCAGATGCATCTTCATATCAATCAAAAAGAGATGCTAGCTGTTCAGAATGCCCGGACAGCTTTCAAGGACCTACTTCATCCAGGACAACTACTGATAAAGACTGACAATATTACGATCATGTGGTACATAAACAAGCAGGGAGGCACACATTCCTACCCCCTCTGCAGACGAGCAATGGCCTTGTGGGACACAGCATTGACTTAAGTTCACCTGCAAGCACAATTCCTGCTAGGAAAAACATCCTCTGGCAGATGAACTAAGCAGAAACCTCATGGATCCCCACGAGTGGAAACCTGGCTCCACAAGTCTTCAGCATAAGGAAATGGGGATGCCCACACACAGATCTATTTGCCTCCCCTCACAATTGCCAATTACAGAGATTTTGCACAAGGATTTATCACAAATAAGCATGGAGAGTGGACGCTCCATCCTTCAGCTGGAAAAACCTAACCGTATATGCCTTTCCTCCACTGCCTCTCCTTCCCAAGGTACTCCTAAAAGTCAGACAAGAGAAGCCAAAAATGATACTGATTTCACCAGACTTGCCACGCCAGCACTGATACCCAATCCTGAAGAGCTTGTCTCAAGGTCCAGCATGGATATTGCCTCAGACTTCCCACTTGCTGACCCAACAAAACAATCAGATCCTGCACAGTCAACTCAGGACCTTAAATCTGGCAGCATGGTGGATAATGTAGCCATTCAGAACACTCCTACTTTGAAAGCTGTTGTGGATGTTATCTTGGAGGCCAGGAGGCCCAGTACCAGAAAATCTTATGCAGAAAAATGGAAGAGATTCTGTGCTTGGAACCAGGAACAAGGCATTGACATGTATGTACCAAATATTCTTCGGATTTTACAATACCTAACTGAGATTCTGGACAAAGGCCTTTCCTTTTCATCAATTAAGATTCATCCCTCTGCCATTTCAGCCCATTACAATACGGAGCCACCTATCTCTTCTCATCCTCTAATAAGGCAGTACCTCAGAGTGGCCAAAAACATCAGGCCTCCAAGGAGAGTGCCAATTCCGGCATGGGACCTCAATTATGTCTTGGAAATACTCACACTGCCTCCCTTTGAGCCAGCCTCAACAGCTGATATAAAATTCTTATCCTGGAAAACAGCTCTTCTCCTAGCAATAACCTCTGCTAGACTAGTCTGTGAGTTACAAGCACTCATGGCAGTGGAACCTTTTATCATTTTTCATCCAGACAGGGTTTCTTTGAGGACAAACCCAACATTTATGCCTAAGGTGGTGTCCAGTGTGGCCCTCAACCAAAACCATTCACTTGCCTACCTTTTTTCCAAACCCACAGAATAAGGGTGAGAAAATTCTGCGTTCTTTGGACATAGGTAGCTAAGCTTCTACTTGGACAGAACTAAAGCTTTCAGAAAGACTGAGCAACTCTTAGTGTCATATGATGCAGGATCACAAGGAAAGGCTCTCTATTTCTAAATTGATAGGTCATTGCATCCGTTTCTGCTATTCTCAGCATGGCAAATCAGTGCCCAAGGGCATTGGGCCTCATTCTACCAGAGCAGCAGCCACTTCAGCAGCCTTCCTCAGAGGAGTACCAACCAAAGACATCTTAGAGGCTGCAACTTGGAGTTCAGTGCACACTTTTACAAAGCACTGCCACTTAACCTCTTTACTTTAAATCCAGAGCAGGCTTTGCCACTGCAGTGCTGCAGGGCCTCATAACCTCTCCTAATCCTATTTAACTCAGCCATCCTTTCTCAGCTTTTGGATTCAACCCAAGAGTAATGACTGCAACAGTGAAACATGATGAACATAGTACAGTTGTGTACCTACCATAAATGTAGATGTTAGTGTATTCACTGTTGCAGTCCAGGTTACCCTCCCTCCGTCCCCCTTTCTTTTGCTGGGGTTTATCTGTACTTTTCTGTTCTATACAACCTATGTGGTGTATTTGCTTGTAGATGAAGGAAATGTTTCTTTACTGCATATATGTTTATTTGCAGAATATATTTAGCCTACCCTTTTGGGGGCACCTGACATCTGGGGCAAGAAAAACTGAAGAAAATGGCGTCTGCTGCATCTTTTATACACCTGGCACACTGACGTCAGGGAAGAGGTGACAGCAACCGATGCCGGACCAGGACTTTGGAATTCTGGCAGACTGCGGGTAGCCTGCCAGCAGGATAACCCCAAGAGTAATGACTGCAACAGTGAATACACTCTAACATCTACATTTATGGTAGGTACACAACTGTACTTTATGGGGGTTCCTCTCAAACTCTTATCAGAGGATAAAGGCAGGACAGTCCTATTTCCCCTTTGATTTATATTTAGAACCACTGACAACATAAGGGGCTCAACTGAAGGATACAAATGGTATGGTAACAAAGAAAAGTTAACATTATTTGCAGATGGCATTATTTTGTGCTTGAATCTAAAAAGAAAGACGCTGGTTTGTGGAACATTTTGAGACCATTGGGGATATAAAGTTAATGTTAAACTGCAGCAGTAAACTGTTATCCACTCGTGAATCTATTTAGCAGCCCCATTATTTATAGGGTCGGAAGTTATTTAGGTGTATGGATTACAAAGGATTATGTTGTGGCAGAAAAGGATGTGTGAAGAGAATAAACAAAAATACAAAAAATAGAAACTGGAAACTCTTTATAATGGATAGTAAGATGCAGTGAAAACATTTCCCTTTAGTTTTATATGCATATCTTAATCATATTTTTATCAGCCAGGGGAGGTGAAGTGGATGAGGAGTTGAAGGTATATATTTGAAGAGAAGAGGGCAAGATCTATGTGGAATAAACTGGTCCTCCCCATAGAACGAGATACCTGATTTGAATGGAAACGTGCCCTACACAGTTAAAGCTTGTATACATGACAGGAGGTTATAAACTGGTGTAAAGTTAAGGTGATGAAATGGGAGAGGTTCAAGAAATAAGGTGATAAGGTGTTTGGTGTGGATCCTTAAGGAGAATAACCACAATAGTTAATTATAAGGTAGAAGAAAATGTCCTAAGAATTAAGCTGACATAAGAATGGAGAAAAATGTTGCCAATGGGGGATGACTGCAAGTAAGGGGGTTGAAATGGTTAAGAGGAGACTGGAATTTGAGCGCATTTGCAAAAGAAGTGATATTAGGAGCAAACAACTAAAATAGTGTGATGAGGCCAAACAGAAGTTTGGACTGTTAGAAAATACCTTCTCTACCGAGGGTTGTGTGTGCAGGCAAAAGGAAAGGAAAAAGGGATTAAGTGAAAGACCAGCTCTAATACAGTTTTTAATTGTCTAGAACACAAGCTGCTGCTAGCTGGATTATGGAGGTATGAGACTGCATGCAAACTATAAAAATCAGCCTGAGAAGATTAAAAAAGATTGGGAAGAGACTGGAAAAGCAGTTTACAAAGGACCCATGGGGACTCAGTTTTTACTATTGAGTATGCAACTAAATCCAAATGGGTTGGGATTTTTGCATTGAAAGTGTTTGCATGTGTATTTTTATACCCAAGTAGACTTAGAAATTTTCCTCCATTAAATGGCAAATGCTGGCTGGAATTGTGGAGAGAGTGGTAATTGGAAGCATGTATTCATTGGGAGTGTAACAAGTTGGCAGATTTTTAAAATTTCTGACTTTTTTATACGCTTGATAGTATCGGTTCTAAAAAAAAAAAAAAAAAAAAAAGCAATTACTAGATAATGGAAATCAAAATCTAAACTAACAGTAACCAGAAGTAGTGAACATTATAAACTGGGTAAAAGAACTGGAGGTGGGATCTTTAGAAAAAGGGAAGGTGCAATTACATAGAAATGGAATTTGTGGGAGCAATACATGTAGAATGTCCAGGTGAGGTAGGAAGGTAGAAATTAAGCAGTTTAAAGTTGGAGTAAATGATAAAACGTGTACATGGACTGAAAATGTAATTTTTTTTCTATTAATGTCTGTAGCTGTCACTATGTAAATTGTGATTTTAATTGTAAGACGTGATGCTGGTATGCTTGTACCTTTCTGGCAATTGTCAGGTTAAATACACAACTTTTCTGTATATGGCATGTTGTGGCAGAGTTTTTGGCATCCCTGATATCCTCAGGAAAAAAACACCAATGCCTGTAGGAAACCAGTTATGCCAGAGGACTTGATGTTTTCTGTGAGGGTAGTGCGTTGTCACTGTGTGACTTGGATACTGTCCATGATGCTTGCATTCTTTCAGCTTATTTTTAAGAACATAGTGACAAGGGGCTATCTGGCCCTACCCCAGGAGGAGAGCCACAACTTGGTTGCCCCCAAAAGCCAAGAAATCACTTGGAAGGAATCCAGACATAGGAAAATAGACAAATCAAGAAACTGAGAACTAGCTGTCAGTAAGAGGCCACAATTCCTATAGAGGAGCAAGGGCATTGATGTTTTCTATCCCATGTTCATTTGCGTTGTACAACTCTATCTGCTGTGGTGATTCCAAAAACAAACATTGGGAGAATGCCTTCTGCTTCTAGCAAGGCCTCAGACTTCACTAAGACTTGTTTCTCAGACACCTGTAATGAATTTTTGTCATTTGCTATTTAAGTGAACTATAGGAGCTGTTCTCCCAACAGTGTTGTGACTTGCATCAAAGTGTCCTAGGTGGTTCAAGGTGGCTCTTTAAGAAGAGATGCATGGCAGCTCCAGAGAGCCTCCTAGCCTGTCATCCCTAGGTGGTTCAAGGTGGCTCTTTAAGAAGAGATGCATTGCAGCTCCAGAGAGCCTCCTAGCCTGTCATCCCAGTAACAGATGAGGACTAAATGCTAGGCTTGTAAGTATCCATTTTGCTTGTAGGTTTGCCAAAGAATGTGTTCACATGGTGCAGAATTAATCCTCTGGCAGCCTAGACTTCAACTTTATAATGTGTCTACTCCAGATGAAAGGAGTCCTCTCCCCAGGTACCTTTCATTCAGATTTGGATGTGAAATCTATTCATTACTTGGTGTACATCTCATCTGTACGATGTGGTAAGGGATGAGGAAACTTGCCCCCGGATCCTTTTTAGATGCTGTTTTGGAGTAACATTAAATCTTGTGAAGAAACAAGCTGAGATAATGTGGTCTCACAAATGCATATGTGGTGCTTAGAACTTTTTGGGCATGGAAAATCCAATACAAATGGCTATCTACCCATGTTCCAGGCATTTGAGGGCACATTTGAAAATGTATCCCATAAACAGTTTTTCCCAGTCACCTGCACCCAGGAACCAGGTACTTTGAGGGGGGGGGGCTGATTTTCTGCTTTAACCTTCTGGATTCTGAGCACTATCTAAACTTCCCCTGAACAGCCGCAGTAGTAAAGCCAAACACCAGCTCTACAGGTGTAAACCTATACTACCACATCAGCACTAAATGGTATGACAGATGCCCAACAGTTTCTGGAACAGGCTGCCCTTGCCTATTGAGCAAAGTGGTTTACGATCGGTGTTAAAGTCAGCAATCCTGAACCCATAATATTAAAAGACCAAAATGCTAAAGACTGTCTAAAATTCTCAAATGCTAAATTGCCCCACCACTGTGAAACCAGGAATAAGTGCTAATATAGATCCTGCAAAGGTGTGTGTGGGGGGCTAGTTCAGGAATTCGATATTGTGGCCTCAGCATTTTGGTCTTTCAATGGTGTAGCCTCAAGATTATGGGTTTCAAGATTGTAATGGTAGCTAGAGTACTTCCGTAGTAATCTTTAAAACCAGTCTAGATGACTGGATAGGTGTTAATTTTTCACCAAGGATATGTGGAGAAATGCTGCTTAATGGGGGATGTGGTCAGTCTCCCACAATTTTGAGTAATGTGGCTGAGCTTCTCTGTGGTCTCCTTTGGTCATAAGCTTGGTAATAGCCTGTGCATCTTTGCTGTAGGAGTTTGCAGCAGGCTTTTACAGTTGCATCCCTTGACACTTCTATAAGTGAATAAAATTGTTCCAAATCTCAACACACTTCAGTGATAGTTGAAGACAGTGATTATTTTGCTTAGCAAAAAGCCACATGTACCTTGTTATCCATGATTATGAAATGCACACAATTTTAGACTGCCTTAAGTGGAGGGAATGTGGCAGGGAGGAACCCTTAAAGGGCCAAATGGTGTAAACTACTTATGGTCTTCAAGGTGTGAGGGAAAATAACTGGTGATATGCTGTGGAATACAGTAGCATGGTGAGAGGCATAGGTTAACAGCCACATGCATGTACATAGTCTACTGACATACAAGGTTAGGAATTCAGTTCCTTTTAGAGATCTGTAAGGGGGTGGTTAATCTTCCACTTGAGAAGTTGATATTTGGTCTCCTTTTTGCACTTTTTATCAAAATGAAGGAAAGGAAAATCATGGTATCAGGGAATGTTTTCCATATCCAGATAGGCTACTGTTTACATTGGGTAGTTTTTGTTCTTTCTGCACTGTTGTGAGCTATTAGAGACTGAGGCAGGCAGCATGGTAAAAGCAGAGTTGTCCCTCTTTTCAGGGAAGTATCAGCTAATATTGACTCTGGAGTCCCTTTATCTCTCTAACCTTTGTCTTCCTAAACAACCACCCACATCCTAGAAGGGAGGATTTCCTGCTTCACAACAAGTTAGACAAGAAGGGTGGTGGAAGTTTCAAAAGCTTGCAAATTAGAATTCCAAACTTCCCCCTTTCTTTCCATCTGACCACACACCACAGACTACTCTTATTTGAAGGATACCCAGAGAAATGGTTTCTGATTGATTGACTGTAGCTCATCCCAAAGGATGTCACTTTGTAAATCCATTAAAGGTGTATCTAAATGTTAGTTTTGAAGGTAACAATATTCAGAATGGTAACTGTCTTGCACTGATGCAAAGGGCAGTACTGATCAATGGATTTGATGGAAGCCTACTGTTGTAGTATTCTTTACAACTGGGGCTTTGTCATAGAAAGTCTGATATTCCATCTCCAAGAACTTAGCATGTTTCATTCTCCCAATAAAATGTGATTTAGGATTACCTGATGTGAAGGGATACTTAAGTAGTGTATAAACAACACAAGTAAGGTAAATACAAATGAAATAAAGGGTTCCAGAAATGAGTGGATTTGGGATGCAGGTTCTTGGGAATAACAGCAGTCATGCAAGAAATCATATTCCTAAAGTAGCAAAATACTCAGCAAACCACTGAAGAAATATTTTTACCATTAGGGATGACTAAGGACTATAAAAAATGAGCAAGAAGGGATTGGAATTTTCTGGAGAAAATTAGATAAGGAGCCAAGTTACTGGGAGCAAATTGCTTGAAGGAAAGGTAAACGGAATAAGGCCAAGCAGTGGTTTTGACTGCAGGTTGGAGACTATTTCCTACCAGGAACTGCTGAGTATATACATAAAGACGGTGGCTACAGGAGTGCCGAGGGAAAGATCAGCTTGGGTAGAGTTTTAGTTGTCTAGAACAGATGTTAGTATTTAAAGTAATTACCATGAGAGACAATGTATGGTAACAGTCCATCACATGAGGTTGGAAAAGACTGGCTGTGGAGAGATTGGAAGTTCAAAAGAACAGTGAGAGGACAATTATGTGGCTTCCAAGTATGCAACAAAGTCCAAAAGGTTTAGAAGTTTTGCTTCAAATTGTGTATTTTTATTCCCTACGCAGACAGTTTATCATGTAGATAGCAAATGCTGGAGTGGGAGAGAGGTAATTGGGAGCATGATTTTTGGGAGTGTAATGAACTGGCAGATTTTAAAAATTTCCTACACTCTACTCTGTTGGGGTAAAAATGGTAGAAATTAGTTTGGACATGTGCTCTGTACTGCCTAGACATACTAAGGTCTTAAGTTTAATGCTATTTCTTGTCAAAAAGGCACAAGAAAATAGAAAAAAAAATCTAAACCAACTGCAAGTGAAGTACTGAATGTTTTAAAGGAGAATGGCACTGGAGTGCAATCTTCAGAAAATAGGATGACCAAATTATAGAAATAAATGGAATTTTGGGAACACTACATGCAGGACAATCTTCAGGAGAAGTGGTGAGATTTAGGGGAAGGCAGGATTTGATTTATATAATTTTGGAGTAATTGTTAAAACATTTGAACTGGATGAATATAATAATATTACTATTTGTTTTCTACTAATGTAACTGCTTAAAATGTGATTAATAAGGATGTTTACAAAAAAGGATTGGCACCTTTCATCCCTATAAGCTGGGTGCATCCAACCTGGGCATTGGCACATCTGAGATGAGGGACATCCTCCCACACAATCTTTAGTTTTTGTCACTGTTCATGACCACACCGCATTCTATAGTGTCATCAGGCCATTGTTTTAGACTGGCTTCCAGAGTACATAGATGAGCCTTCCGTTAGGGAAATCTTTTCTGCATGCTTTTAGGAGTTCAGCTGGTATCTGGGGCACTAGGTGCCATGGATTACTAAAACATTGCACTTTTTGCAAAAATACAAATTCCCAATGAGGATTTTATATTCACTGCTTATTCTTCCTGAAGATGGGGCATATCATGCATTGTACCTACAGTGTTGTGCTCAGAAAGACCATAAAGCCGGGAAGTAAATCTGCCTTGGCTTTGGGCAGGTTTTCTTCAGAGGCCACACAGAAGACCATAAGGTAATTTACTGGAATCTTAGAGAATAAATGCAGGGAAGATGTGACCTTTCAGGCCCCTTCACTCTGGTATTTGCTCTAGTGAAGTTTGTTCACAGATCCTATCTCCACTATATGACTGAAACCTGTGGCTTTTCCCCTTTGGAGGCTGCCACATACTAGGATATCAACTCTTACAAGCCACATGTTGTCTATTAGGATGACCAGAAAACCAGTGTACAGGTCCCGGCTTCCTGCTAGCATTCTGAGGCTTCTAAGGCAGTTACCACTTCCAACAAGTAAGATCACATCATCCAAGTCCTCAATGTCTGCCATTTTGCCACAGCTTGAGCTAGGTGGGTCCTCCTTCCTTCCATATCCCAGGCCCACACTCAAAATTTGATGTCCGAGGCCAAATAAATGTTTTGTTCTTTCAAAACTTGTAATCTTTACATCACTTGAGGATTTTCAGTAATCCACACCACAAGCTTTCTGGAAGCATGGGATTTAGAGGCAAGTTTCAGGGATGCACTGACAAAAGGCATCCTGTGAGGCCTCTGTGACTGGAGATGTGGTAACTGGCTTTGGCCCTGGTACACGTAGAAATTCTCAAGTATTTTGTAAATGAGAGAACTCAATAGATTTTAATCTAATGTATTCCTTCAGCCTACTGAGCACATCATTAAAGCAGACATTGACTGTTGAAAGATGGTGACAAATTGAATGATGGCTACAGCTGAAAAAACATCTCAACCCCATGCAGAAAATGGGGGAAAGGGTGTTGGGGTTGATGAGGTGTGCATAGATTTGACCAAAGCCAACTTAGAAAAGCAATTCATTGGGTCCACACCATAAGAATTTTGGTCCTGTTATTCCCGTGGATGTATGGAGCTTAAGGTGTGCATACATGATGCACATAGCAGTGCCAACACTGCACACCTATCCTTATACATTTAGCTATAGGTGCCATGCTCTGTCAGGACAAATTATCATAATCCCAAAGTTGTTCACTAACTGCATAAAATCTCAGCAATGTAAGCCTTTAAAACCATGCACACTAGTGGTTACATTGCAGCAGTTTAACCCCAGCACTGGAGGGTGTGATCCCCAAGTCCCTACAATTTCCTAGAGTATGCATCTGCTATGTTCAGCTCCTATGTATAATTTTCCCCAGACTCTCCACCCTGCTTTTTTGCTGTTGGCATAACTGGTATTGAAAGGTTTTGCCAGGATATTCTCCTGCTGCTCTAATGGTTTGCACAATGCCATGTTATGCAGTATGTATTGCTTCAGTAGGTGAAATACATGCTCCACTATATTATGCTTTTCAGCAAACGATGCATTCTATGCATCTTCCTATATAGTCTGGTGGGTGTGGAATAGGGATCATTAAGGAGGACTATGGCTTAGCTGTCACCTTCTACAAATTATAAATGGCCTGCTCCACTTTTGCATGGTATCTGTAGATATGGACCTGACTATCTAGCCAATGTGGTCACCTACCAGATGATTCTGTGGGGAATTACCTCTGATAATCTTTGGAATAGGTCACTGGTGTGCCAAATTTGAGCATCATGGGAAGTGTGAATGCTGCACAGACGACGTACAATGCTGTGGGCATTAAAGACCACCTGACAGTTAAGCGAGTGGAAATCCTTCCTGTTGATGTTTCTAGGTCCCTCTGGACAAGGTGGGGCCTCAATGGCAATGAGTGGGTGCCCCTTGTATGGCTGTTAGCATCTCAGGGAAATGGAAAATGTCATAAAATCCTGGATGAGTCCCTCCTCAGCAGCCTGGGGAACCAGACATGTTCCACCACAAATTATACCATAATATTCAGGATTCAGTGGGCTGATGTCAGTGATACCCCAAATATTACTCCAAATGTCATTGTAGCTAAGCTGGTTAAAATTTACAAATTCCTTAGTATCCACAGGAATAGGCATTCCATGCATACCCCTTGATTTCTGCTTGCAGGTAACATAGTTCAAGATCCCTTAAAACCTACCTTTCCACATAGAAATGGTCCACAAACTACCATTATGACAGAGCAGTGGTATGTCAGCCACTGCTTTTATCTCTGCTGCTGGCATGAATGGGCATGATGCTCAAGACTGTTGGCAATGGCATAAGTGGTGGTCATTAGCACAATCTGTTGCAGTACAGCTACTGCTAATTCAAGCATTGCTTCTCTCATGTGCACCAAGATTACTGATGTATAAAATGGTTATACTCTAGAGTGCAATGCACTCATTTAGTACATCATTATTTCCATACACTCTTATCTTCATGGAGTTTCTCATTTCCATGTCATTATGCACTCAGACTAGCATACATTGTGTGATCAATCCTGCCTATTGGAATTACCCACATCCTAGCATTGTCAAATTTTTTCATATTTATCACTGCTGCAGTAGTAAGCTATATAGATTATCTCCGGTATGGGATACAACAGCCAGTCAACTTCCAAAGTTCCAGGGCACTTTCCATGTGTCCAAACTGTTAGCTTTCCTGCCACGGAGAAGGGCATTCCACTGCCGGCTTTTGAGGATCCATGGTCTGCTGTTACTTTGCTGGGCAGGTAAGTTCCCTTTGTGTAAAAATTTTCCACATTACTTTTATGGTTTAAACTAAGTTTTTGTGAAAAACTACTTTAAAGCGATGGGAAAGTATTTTTGTTAAGTCATTGCTTTTATGCACTTTTAAATGAGAGCACACTTTTTACTTTCATGGTTAAAAGTTGTTAGAAACAGCCTTTTCTGTAGAAAAGCTGTTTACATTACTTTTTAGGGGCTGGGGAAAGTGTTTAAACTACATTGTACTTTTTTATTTTTTTGGTGGGGAAAAATTACTTTTTTGCTACTTACCCGTTTTTACTATTACTAGTAAGCTTCACTGGGGGAAACGAACATAATTTTCAACTTGACCTTGGAACAAGCTACTGATTCCTCAGTCAGACCACATTCTAACTACAAAAGAGTAACTAAGCAGTCTTTGCCATCACAGCAAGCTGGTAAGTTGTCAAACCACAGGTGGGGGACTCTGCTGTGGCCAGTTGGCCCCTCTTTTTCATTGGATCCCTCTGGTGTTGTCCATGCAGCCACCATGGACCAGGTGACCACATCCTATGCAGCTGTTGGGGTCCCATCAGTGGTTAAAGGAGAGCCACTTTTGTTGGTCATTGTAGAAGGGACAGGGAATGTGCCCATTTAGCCAGAATGTTGTGCTCATCCTTTGGGAAGATATTGCTGACAATATTAGGTATGTTTGCCCCAAATTTCCTCTGAGTGACCAAAAAAAAAAAAAAAAAAAAAACTAAACATTTAACATCTCCCAAGACAGCTTAGCTCAGGGTCTTGTGCACACTGTTGATCCTTGTAAGATGGTTTCTGGCAAAAGGAAAAAAAAGGACTCCTCTTTCCATGAAGAGTTTTGAGATGTGGAATCTGTAGGTGGAATGTGAAGGGACAGATCCAGGTTTTCATCATATTTCTGATTCAGATTCTGAGGAGAATACAGTATCTGAATCTCCCTGTGAGGGATTCACTTTCTCTGAGACCATTTCCACAATGTGCCAGTATTTTCATTGAGAGAACACGGAGGTTTCTCAGGGTCATAGAAAATACTATAAATTGCTACAACTGGATTTTCCAGAACCCTCACTCATTTCGCAAGGTGGTCTGCTTTGGAGTATATATTTGGCACAGCCTGTGATTTCCCTTCGCCAACATGCCCATAAAATATCAAATATAAGGTACAAAGTTCCTCAGTCTTTCAAGTTGTTATGCACTAATCCCAGACCTGACCCAGCAGCTATAGCTTTAGTTAACATAGCTGCTGCTAAGAATTTTAATTCTAATCCTTCAGACAGCGATGGCAAGGTTATTAATATATTTTGGGGAAAGGTGCATGCTTCTGCAAATTTGACATTTAGAATTCTGAATTTCCATACTCATGTTAAAGTATATACTGACAGCGAAAGTATGAGGAATGTTTTAGCTGCATTTTCTCTTGAGAGAAAAATCTGTTTTGTGTAATCTAGTTTCTTCTGTTTCTCAGGTCACTACTTGTTTGAAGTTTATGATTCTAGATACTGCTTCCAGGGTTGTTACCACTGGTACTACTTTGGTTTGCCTGGCTACCTTCTCAGAACCTCTCAGAAGATGTCAGAAATGAAGTTTTGAATTAATTGGGTAGTGATTTGGCTTTTGGATCTTCTGCTGCAGAGGTGATCAAAACTGTGGTGAGAGAGTTTTAGCTGATTTCTTGGAATTTCTCGGATTTTAAAGCCCTCATCTAAATTTTGAAAGGGATTTTCTGCTCCCTTAACCAATTTTGGCAAAATAAACAAGTCTCTGCAGAATGCTGGTAAATAGACATTTAAAAACAATGTCAGGGAGTTCCCAAAAATAGGGCTTAGCCCCCTCCAGAACAAAGGGCAGTCAAGGCAGAATGACTATTTAAGGGAACTTGTCACCCCCCTACACACATGCGCAGTCTCCATTTCTCTCTTTGGCAAGAGATTATTTCAGAGAAATGAGTTCTAAAGCTGATCCAGCTAGGATACAGATGGCAGTGGGTTTCCAGGGGATTTCTCATCTGCCAGACCAAACCCTACTTGTCCCTCCTGTCCTATATCATGATGACATGGGGGTAATAGAAGCAATTCCTCCTTCCCAGTTGGGAAAGGATTTTATTCAAGAATGTTTTTGGTGCCAAAGAGAGAAAACTCCTGGATAATCCATTTGTGATAGTACCCAAGTTTAAAATGCTTTCATTTCATAACCTGTTACACCCTTATTTCATTTTTTAGTAACTGTAGACTTAAAAGATGTATATCTTACATTCCTGTTCATCCTGATTTTGAGTGTTTTATAAGGTTTTTTGTGTCTGGATCACATTACCAGTTCTCTGCCTTACCCTTTGGGCTATCCCCTGCTCCAAAACTGTTCAGTGTCCAGCTCTTTTCATAGCCAATTGCAGACTACAGGGTATCCATGTTTAGATGATTTTTCTCTCTCCGGAGTCTCTTGCAAAATGGCAGGAATCTCTCACTTGGGTAAGTTCTCCTACACAGACTGGGATCCCAAAAGAACATTTAAACATCTTTTGACTCCATCACAGACAGTTTTCTGGGGTGCCTTCTAGACACCTCAGTACAAAGAGGTTTTCTTCCGCATGAAAATAATAGATTTATATTTAAATATATTCCTGGGGTTTTCCACTCAGACTTCAACCACAATGAGGGAACCTCAGGATTCTGGGTTTTAGGGATCTATGATTCTCATGATACCTCTTGCAAAACTCCACATGAGAAAGAGACAGTGGTATTTAGTCTTGTCCCAGCATCAACAGTTATTGTCATTTCAAATTACAGTTCTGGGAATTTTAAAAACCGCAATCACTTGGTGGAGACGTAAACTATCCCTGAATTCAGGTCTTCCGATATTGCTCCATGCCTTGGACTGCTTAGGGAGTAGTGTCAAGTGGGGAAAAAAGTGCAAAGTTTCTGGGACAAGACGGACAAAAGTATATAAACAAAAGTTACTAGCTCTTGTAAAGGCTCCCAACCCTCTGAATTATTTGTGGTCCCCAGGACCCCTTCAAGTATTTACAGACAATAACAGTGATGTGGTACATAAACAAGCAAGAGGGAACCATATCTTTTACCCTCTGTGCAGACTAGACATGTTAGCATGGGATATGGATTTACCGAACAATCTCATTCTATAGGCATCTTGTATTCCAAGTGAAGCCGAGAAGAATAAAGGCACAAGATTTGGTCCATCTCTGGGGAATTTCTAAGGTAGACCTTTTTGTTTCCTCTCTAAACAGTCAACTGGCAAAATTCTGTTCCAGACTTCCATGCAACAAGGCCTGAAAGACAGATGCTTTTTCTTTTAATTTCTTTGGACAGGGATGTTTGCTTTATTCGTTTCCACCTTTTCACTGATAGCCAGGGCACTTCTGAAGATTTAGAAGGAATCCCCAAAGATCAGTGTCATAACTCCTTAGTGTTACTCTTGTTTTTATAGTATGTGTGAGTAATTATCCTGTCTTACTCCTCTATCAAAGTTCATTTGATGGCTATGCCAGCATGTCTGCCCATGGATTCCCCTTTTCAGTGCACTCATTTGTGTTTTTTAAAAGGGGTGTTACATAAGATGCCTCCCATAAAATAAGTGGCGGCTCCTTGGGATCTTAATTTTGTGTTAGAGAAGCTAACCCTTGCTCCATGTGAACCAGCCCATCTAGCTAACTGTTGATTGCTCTGACCTCTGTAAAAGTATCCAAGTTGCAAGCTCTTATGGTGGGTCAATCTCATCTCATTTTATACACACACACACAGTTTCTTTGAGAACTAATCCTTCTTTTATGCCTAAAGTGGTAGAGTTTATGTTAAGACAATCTATCCATCTCCCTGTGTTTTCCTGAACCCAAATATTAGAGACAAAGGACACTTCATATCTCAGATATCCACAGGCAGCTCAGGTACTGTCTTGACAGAACAAAATCTTTCAGATCTTCTGATCAATTGTTCATTTCTTATGAAGGTAAGAGGGGACAACCTATGTCAAAACAGACTTTTTCCAAATGGTTGTCTCAAGCTATCACCTTTTGTTCTCACCACAGCAGAACTATTCTTGGCAGGGTCAATGCTCATTCTACTGCAACCTTATCTTCATCTATGGCTTTTTGGAAAGTCTGAATTCTATAAATATTATAGAAGCAGCATGTTGGTCCTCTGTGGATACTTTTACAAAGCACTACAAAATGGATTCATTTTTCAGGTCTTGGACATGCTTTGCTACAGCCAGTCTCTAGAGCTCCTGGGCCTTCCCTTTCCACCTCCCAATTATTCTAAGTTATGAAAATCTACCCATATAGCTTAGGCTACTGCAGCAGTGATCAATATGAAGAACGTAGTACAGCTGCAGACATAAACTTACAAAAACATTAGATGTTCAGATGATCACTGCTACAGTAGCCACACACTCTCTCAACCCCCTTGTTTTTTGGTGTTTCTTATGCTAGAGAATGGACAAGTATTTTTCTTATCCTAGCTATGTCCACCCAGGGATTAGTCTCTCTCAGATGGATAGCTTAGGCCAATACAGCAGTGATTGAACATCTACTGTTATGGTAAGTTAACTTACACAACTGTACTTTACCTATGCTAATTTGTGGTGTGAAATGCACTAATATCTCTGAATTCTAGGCAGTCTCCTCTAGTATGACTTGTGTCCCATGGTCCTGATGCACTTTCTTGTGAAAAAAAAAATTCCCCATATGCCCTCCTGCCCCCCCCAACAAAATGGCTTACCTGCATGATAAACCCATGCCATATTAAAGAATAATGAGAACATCTGTTCAACATTCATCTAAAGTTGTACCCCACTTAAGTTCAGAGTTTGTGATCCTACAGGTTTTAGACTGATCACTTTTAAATGCCCACCCTTCTTTTGGATCTTCAGGTGCTCCACAGCCTCATACTTCACTATTCTGAATTTTCTCCATTGTTTCTAACTAATCCTAGAGAACCTTTCACTAGGTACCCTCATATGTTGGACATCAAAGTCTTTTGACTACTTGTAGTAAATGGAGCAAAAACAAAGTTTCAGGGTTGTGGGCTAATGGCTTTAAGTTAACATTGGAGGTTAAAGGTCAGTTCATAGATGTAACATATAACCACGTTAGCTCTGTATTGTGCACACATATGAAAGGCGTATGCCACATTACCTCTTCTCTTTTTTGTTACTGTTTCACACAGTCTCCCAGTTTTCACAGGAGGTTATACAGGGAAGATTAAATCTCAACCTACCCAGGACAGCAGTATATGTCTTTTATCACTGTTGTATTATTCTTTACAAAAGGGATATCCATCCGAGGATAGCTGTACATCTGACCATCATACCAATACCTTGGGTCCTTGCAAATCACCATACGTCATATGTATGTCCCACGTCTAAGCTATTAGGTACACAAGTAATGTACGCTCACCAAATCCTCAAAACTTCTTTGCCACCAGTCCAAACACTTTTTGAAATTGGTCTGCAAGTTTGCTGTGTACCAGCTACCAAGCCTTGGGCAGATAAGTACCCCATTTGGGACTCTTCTGTTTGTTCCCTCTTTGCTTGGTTTGCATGTTTTGTTTTGTTTTACATGGCATCCAGAAAGAGGAAATGAGTGGAGCATGTGGATTCCCCATAAGGACAGACATGAGAAGTGCCTTCTTTGCTTGGGTACAGACCAAGATCCTACATAGTGCGATATTTGCCAGGCCTCTGTCCCCAAGACCTTGTTCAGCCAGCTGTCTCCTCTTGCTTTGTATTTGGAAAACCAGAATCTGACTCTGGTAACTATGGCTTTTGAATCCGTCTGCCTAGATGTTCAGCCACTTTCAAAAAATTCTAAAAAGATGTGCTTAGAGACTTCTACAATCCAGTCTCTAACACATGTATCCATGAGTTTTATGAAGAGCCTGAAGACCATCCAATTCTGACACCTGCTCCCTCTGTTGTGATCCCACTGGAGGCCAACACGGGGCATTCTTTTCACATGTCCTCTGAGTCTGAACTGACATGCTGCATATGAGAAAGGAGAATCTGGGCTGATTACTTCTGAAGAGCCTGGGGAGGTGGTTTCCTTACTGAAGTTAAGGTTCAGAACCTCCTAAGCCCATTGGGGTCCTGTAAAGAAAAAAAAATAGAAAGCATGTGATACCTGTAGCTAAGGACTCTCACATAAGGAGTGACATGATTTCACTATGGGTTGTTTTAAAGACCCCACAAGGTTTGTCAGTACCTTCCCCTGTTGGTTTCCTTTCTTCCACTCCCCCTAAGAGACTTGGGTTTTTGATTCCTCTGAGGATCTATATTCTGGGGAAGAATCCCTGGCTTGTTCCTCACAGATCCATTCACCTCTTGCCCTAGGATCAGATGAGGGGGACACCTTTGTGAAAATGATGGAACATTTTCAGTGAGAAAGTTCACAAATGTCTGAGGTCCAGAAGAGATGATATGATCTCTTACAGATGGACTCTCAGTGCTTCTGCAGTTCCTTCTGTATTGGAAACTTTTCTTGATACTTTTACTTCACAGGTTCAGTCTCAGCTCCCAGCTCCTAAAACCCTGACAGATTCTCCAAGGTTTGTGAGGTTCAGAAATTCTCATAAAAGAATCCTCCTTTTGACCTGCAGTAATCTCTCTCAGTGCTGACAACCCTTCTTAGTCATTTCCTTCCTTTTAATTTTTTTTCCTTCTGATATAGTAGAGATATGGACAGGTATGGTAAGGATTTATACCTCTGCCACCTTAGCCTTCAGGACCTTTAGTTACCAGACCCATATGACTAGGTAGATCCTGATGCTTCTATCTAAGCTTGGGGTGTTATGGCAAACATGCCTGATTCTGAAGCCAAGAACTTTACCATTTCCTTACTAGGTTCTGCATCACAAAATCTGTTCTACTTTCCTCTAGGTTTGAAGCTAAACAGTTTTTGAAAGGTGTCCTTCATATTAGACTTCCAAGAAAGTCAGTACCTCCTTCTTCAGACCTTAACTTTGTCCTTGAAAAGTTCACTCAACCACTTTTTGAACCAGCAGCCTCTTCTAATTTGAAACTGTGTACTTGGGAAGCCTGTCTTGTTGGTGGCTTTGTCTCTGCCAAAAGAGTTTCTGAACTTCAAACCCTTATGTCAGTTTCTCCTTTTCTGGTTTTCCAGAAAGACAGTGTCTCTCTTTGATCCAATCCTTTTATTGCCTAAAGTGGAAATGATGTGGCTTTGAATTAAACCATTAATCTTCCATTTTTTTTCACACTCAAAATTGCAGTGAGAGGGTTCTACATTTTTTTAGAATTGTACTTCTTTTACTGCCTGCACTTTAACAAAGTCATTTTTGTGTTTAAATTACCTGTTTAACTGTTGTAGGCTACAAACTCAAATGTGATGGCCATTTCTGTGCATTTAAACATTTTTTTATTGTATCTGCTTTATTTTCTGAAAAAAAAAATGCTTGTTTTCCCGCCTTTCTAAGCTAGTATAGTCCAGTTTTCAGGTTAGTGCTGAATTCAGGGCTGTGTTACAAGTTTCTGTTTGTCCATACCTTACTTGGATAGAAGGAAGTGTCTCTGTTCACTGTGAGAAGAGAGAGCTTTGAGCAGCCTCTCTCTCCCTGGAAGAGTGGTTTCAGCCCAGAAATTAAAAGTTTATTGGCAATTTTGGGCTAATTTCTCTCTTTCATTTCCCTGCTATAAAACCCGCATTTGCAAGGTTTTTGTGCTAGTATACAGCTCAGCAAGTTCCTGCCTGGTGCCCTGCAGAGTTCTGCAGCAGCAGAGAGACAAAATAGAGACTTTGGAGTGATTATCATTGTTCTGCATTTTCTTGCTGCCTTTAGCTAATTCTGCCTAAAATGCCGATTTACTAGAGTTCCTGTGATTTAAAAACCTTGGTTCAGCTACATATTATACTTATTTTATTGCCTGCACTTTAACAAAGTTGTTTTTGTGTTTAAATTACCTGTTTAACTGTTGTAGGCTACACACTCAAGTGTAATCGCCATTTCTGTGCATTTAAAGTGTTTTTTGATTGTAACTGCTTTATTTTCTGAAAAAAAAAAAAACTTGTTTTCCCACCGTTCTAAGCTAGTATAGTCCAGTTTTCAGGTTAGTGCTGAATTCAGGGCTGTGTTACAAGTTTCTGTGTTTGCCCATACCTTACTTGGATAGAAGGAAGTTTCTCTGTTCACTGTGAGAGAGGGAGCTTTGAGCAGCCTATCTGTCCCTGGAGGAGTGGTTTCAGCCCAGAAATTAGTTTATTGGCCATTTTGGGCTAATTTCTCTCTTTCATTTCCCTGCTATAAAACATGCATTTGTGCAGTTTTGCGTGCCGGGCAGTGCCGGTTAGCTAGGGTATAACTATTCCCAGCTCCAAAAAGTCTACTCTTCAATTTTTCCCTTGGAAATAGACAAACTTTCAACTTAAGCACTCAAACAATTCACTTCTCATACTGGCACTTGCTCAAAACTCATAGCAAGCACTAATAAAGCTTAGCACTAGACCCCCCCATACTGTAGAGAAGGACAAGGCTTTCTCTTCGACCTTACCAGCCAATCAGTAAAACAGTTCACTGTACTTTTCTAGGCATGTCCAAAGGGCTGTTTCAGGTATACTCTCCGGTCCAACTGGTGAATCTGGGCATTTTGAGGTAATGTTACAATTGCCTCATGTACACAGACAACCCTCTCCTCCTTCCACCAAACACTATTACATGCGAGAGATGCAATTATACAGCCAAATTGGAGGCTAAGCTCTCTCAACCCAAGATTGGACTAGGCAGTCAAAAGGAGAAGGGAATTACTTGCATCACACCACCAGTCTCATATTGACCTATGAAACCAGCACCGGCAAAAAACACACATAAATACATGAAAACATACTTGGAGGCTCTAAATAAAAATCTGCAGAAGCAGCAGAGATCTCCAAAGCAGACATCCAAGCAACCTCCACCACCCAACACAAACCATGAAACACATACTTCACAAAACCAGTGTGCCACACAATCACAGCCCTTAAGGCAAAATAACATACCCAACACACTAGTAATAGGTGACTCTATAGTCAGGCACACTGATGTCCCACTCACTAGGCTGAACAAGGAGAAGGTTACTGTTAGCTGCCTGTCGGGTGCCCGGATCCGCCACATAACACAAGCACTCAGGTCACTCCAGAACAAGTACAAATATGACTCTGTCATTGTCCATGTTGGTGTGAATGATCTGAGCCGTACCTCCCTGGACTACAAGAAAAGAGACATGGAGGAGCTCTCTGATCACGTAGCCCAGGCTGGTATGACCCTGACCCTGAGTAGCATCCTGCCCTCACCAAGAATGATACCACGGTGTAGAGAAAAAATTATCAATTTCAACAATTGGCTAAGCTTCTGGTGTCATTCAAATGGGATCCAGTGTCTGTCAGCCTGGGATGACATGCTCGACAAGCCACGTTGCTTTGCTAGAGACTACTTGCACCTGTCACCCTTAGGCTTTCGAATACTGGCCAAGGCTCTTGCCACCTCCATAGTGCCCTTTTTAGGCAAGGCTCAAAAGATAAACCCACTGCCATAAATAGTACAAGTAACAAAAAACTGAGGGTAATGCTACTCAATGCCAGAAGTCTAAACCTCAAAATGCATGCACTCGAAGCACTCCTCAGTATGGAGAAAATAGATATATGTGCAGTAACAGAAACCTGGCTTAAGGCTCCAGAGAGCACCCCAGCACTACTAGGCTACAACTCATACCATACATTTCGGCCACAAAACCCAGACCGAAATACAAAAGGCGGGGGATTATCCATATTCATCAAGGGTACCCACACCTCCAGGTTAGTGGCACAGCACGATGCTTCAGAGATCATCCACGTGCAACTAACAATGGGCAAAACTGCTATTCAAATTATAGCTTGCTACAGATCACCCACCATGTCCCAGGACCCCCACTCCGCGTTCCTGGAAGCACTGGGAAACATAAAGATCCTACCAAACACCCTGATATTGGGTGATTTCAATTACCCAAACATTAACTGGAAGAACTACTCAAGTATAAACTCCCTTGCCCAACAATTCCTAGAATGTATAAACTCAAATGCCCTGGATCAACTGGTCAACACCCCCACCAGAGGTAACAACATACTGGTCCTGGTCATCACCAACATGGGCGACTGGTGTTCCACACCGGAGGTCAACCCCTCACTGGTTAGATCTGACCATAAACTAATCACTCTGGATATCCACATTCCGCCAACACCCCCGGTCAAAGAAACCACCGTGAAAAACTTTTCAAAAGCAAACTTCACATTACTTAAGACCGAGGTGGGAAGTTCAAAGCCCCCATGCTAAAGAATAATGCTGTCCAAGCTGCAAAATCCTTTACTAATGCACTCTATGGGCATGGATTGTGCTATCCCAAACAAAACCAAGACTCTCTCCTCCAAGAAAAGGAAACCAGGTCTGGTGGACTTCTGCCATAAACAATCTATACAATAGGAGGGGGAAACTAGTACAAAAAAGAGTAAAATCCCAAGAAGGGAAGACAGCCCTGATCAGTATCAGCAAGAAACTACATTCCCTCATAAAATCATCCAAGGCCAACTTTGAAAGAAAAATTGCCATGGACTCCAAAGATAACCACAAGGCATTCTTTAGCTATGTCAAGAATCTAAGTGGCAATTTTCAGATCTGCTCGGAGTTAGTGCAGAATGGCACAAAATACACTGAACCGACCGATATAGCCGACATCCTGACAGGTTCAGTGCAAACTTCACCCCCTCACCCCCAAAAGGACCCATAACTATACCAGAAGAATGTACTGCCCCTGAAAATCACAGACACTCAGGTTAAAACAGCCCTCTCCAAAGCCAAAAACATAGCATCAATGGGACTGGACAGTGTCCCAGGCTGCGTCCCACAGAAGCTCAAAGATGAACTAACCCCTCACCTAAACATACTGTTTAAACTCAGCCTCTCCACAGGCTACATGCCCACAGAGTGGCGCACAGCAATGGTTATTCCACTCCACAAAGGTGGAGCCACAACAGTCCCCATGAACTATCGCCCTATAAGCCTGACTAGCTTGGTCTGCAAAGCTATGGAGCGCATCATCATGGATCTCATTAACAGAGACATTGAAAACCTCCAAACACTGGACCCTACCCAGTTTGGCTTTGTTAAGGGCAGATCATGCCTCCTAAACCTGGTGAACTTCTTTGAGACAGTTACCAAGGCTCTAGACGAGGGAAAGGTGGTCCACACAGCCTACCTAGACCTTGCCAAGGCCTTTGACACCATTCCCCACTCAGGTATTATAGACAAGCTCACCAGCCTGAACATAAATCCCTACATCACGAGATGGGTTGCCAACTGGCTCATGGACAGAACCCACATGGTAAGAGTTGCAGGAGCTCAGTCTGATTCTAAACTGGTTACAAGTGGCGTTCCCCAGGGCTCAGTCCTAGGACCCCCTCCTGTTCGGCATATACTTCTCAGAGGTACAGGCAAGCACAGGAGGGCTATGGCTGACCAAGTTCGCAGACGACTGCAGACTAGGGGCTATAATTGACTCTCTGGCTGACACAGACATCCTCCAAAAGGGTCTCACTGAGACAGATACCTGGTGTCAAAAACATGGCCTCAAGCTAAATGCCAAAAAGTGCATAGTCATCCCCTTTGGAAAAAACAAAGTACCCACAAACTACCACATAGGTGGTAGCCCCCTACATACGGAAGACATAATAAGGGATCTGGGGACCCAAGTAGATGGTAACCTCTCCTTTGATAATCACATTGCCAAAGTGGTTAGAAAATCCTTCTATGTGGCCCACCTAATCGCAAAAGGGTTTGTATCCAGACTGAAAGAGGTCATTGGGCCCCTCTATGCATCACTCATCAAACCCATCATAACAGAGTACAATGCCCCATTTGGGATGTACCTTACAAGACACCTGCAACAACTGGAAAGACCACAGAAGTACCTCACCAAAAGGATCACTGGCCTCAAGCAGATGCCCTATGCAGCTCGACTGAAGAAATTCCAGCTGTACTCGGTTGCATACCGCCTACTCGGAGGTGGTCTCTGCCTGACATACAAGGCCATGTCCAACCCAGAATTGATGGACATGCGCCACCTAAAGAAAACCATATCCCCTCGAGCCACATGCTCCAGGGATCTAAACCTCACCACAACAATAAATAGGACATGCTGGAAGGATAGATTCCTGTCCCAGAAACTTCCCATGCTCTGGAACAAGATTCCAATCTACATTACGCAGAGCTCCTCACTAACCCTCTTCAAGAGAAACCTTGATGAGTGGATGGGAAACAGAAAGTTTACCCCAGGGATCACTTCAATGGCTCTGCTGGACAGAGGCACAGGGAGCTAATCTAAGGGGGCAGCAAAAGCCAACACATTCCGGTTGGCTTATTAATGCCTTCGGGCAGATAGCATAGTACCTACCTATGAACCTATAGGCAGCTTGGATATTATTTAGACAAAACTAAGGATATTAGAAAATCTGAGCAACATTTTGCTTCTTTTCAAACCAAGAAGTTGGGTTTCACTGTTTCTAAGCAAAGCAATCTATTTTTGGATATTTAAGACCATTTCATTTTGTTCTTTTCATGTTCATTCTACTAGGGCAGTTGCCTCTTCTGGAGCTTTTTTAAAGGTCTTTAGGCTAGATCCATTTTGAAAGCTGCCACTTGGTCTTCTGTGCATGCTTTTACTAAGCACTATATATCAGATGTTTCTATTTCTAGATCAAGATTTGCCAGGTACAATCTCTGTGTTTTTTGAGGGTTCCCCCTCCCCCTCCCACCACCAATTTCAGTAGCTTTAGTACTCTTCCTTTTTTTAAGGAATACTGCAATAGTGATAAGGAAGGACACAGTACAGTTGTGTAAAAGCTAACCATAACAGTAGATATCTTACCTTCTACTGTTGAAGTACTCCATCCCTACATGTTGCTTTTTGTCTTTACTCTCTGGCTAAGGGGTCTTTTATCTTCATTCTGAGTCTACATGGGATGTCTTTTTTCACCATCTGGGTTGCTCTGGTTCATCTGAGACAGTTCAGTTCTGAAGTTTTGGCACTCGTATGTCACTTATGTAACTTACACCTCAGACATGGGACATGCTTCTGACATATGGCTCTTGGAAGGACCCAAGGTTTTGGTATGCTGGCTGGATGTACAGCTATCCTCAGCAAGATATCCCTATTCTAAGGAATACTTCAACAGTGAACAGTAGGACATTGTTGTTCTTTCGGCTGCTCCCGTTAGGGGTCGCCAGAGCAGATCATCTATTTCCATTTCTTCTTGTCCTCTGCATCTTGCTCTGTCACACCGACCACCTGCATATCCTTTCTCACCACATCCATAAACCTTATCTTAGGCCTTCCTCTTTTCCTGTTAACCTGACAGCTTCATCCTTAGCACCTTTTTCCCAATATACTCTGCATCCCTCCTCAGCACATGTCCAAACCAACGTAAACTTGCCACTCTGGCTTTGTCTCCAAACCTTCTAACCCGGGCTGACCCTCTAATATACTTATTCCTAATCCTGTCCACCCTCATCACACCCAGTGCAAATCTTAACATCTTTAACTCTGCCATGTCCAGCTCTGACTCCTGAAGAGACGGGGCATGTTAAAGAAATTAGTAGGTACTCTTAACTCATCATCATCTTCTTTCGGCTGTTCCCGTTAGGGGTCGCCACAGCGGATCATGTGTTTCCATTTCTTCCTCTCCTCTGCATCTTGCTCTGTCACACCAACCATCTGCATGTCCTCTCACCACGTCCATAAACCTTATCTTAGGCCTTCCTCTTTTCCTGGTAGCTTCATCCTTAGCATCTTTTTCCCAATGTATTCAGCATATGTCCAAAGCAATATAATCTTACTTCTCTGACTTTGTCTCCAAACCGGGCTGACCCACTAATATACTTATTCCTAATCCTGTCCAACCTCGTCACACCCAGTGCAAATCTTAACATCTTTAACTCTGCCACATCCAGCTCAAACTCCTGTCTTTTTGTCAATGCCACTGTCTCCAACCCATATAACATAGCTGGTCTCACTACCCTCTTGTAGACCTTCCCTTTCTCTCTTACTGGTACTCGTCTGTCACAAATCACTCCTGACACACTTCTCCACCCACTCCATCCCGCCTGTACTCTTCTTTACCTCTCTTCCACACTCACCTTTTCTATTATTATGGTAAGTTATTACACAACTGTAGTACATTTCAATTGACACAGGCAGCACAGGCAAACATCATGCATCTAGATGACTAGGCTGACCTATCGTATACAGCTTTAGCACAACTAATGCAAGCTCCATTATGACTAATTTTAATGCACGGAGTACACATCTGCAAATTTCTCATGTGGCTCTGATCAAATCAAGAAAGAAACTAACAGAAGCATATTCTTTGAGTACTAACCAGAAACATGTTATCATAATCCCCTGTTGTCAAAAAAATCAACACAGCTCTGCATATAACGGATATGAATGCTGAATTTGGTAGTTTAAAAATTATTTACTGAGTGTAGTACATGTTCATGTGTCTTCTTGGGTAACTTAACCTTACTCGGTGAAAACCAAGGGGGGGAAAAAAACAGCTGCAAAACATTTTTGTACTACCTTTCTCAATGTCATCACTGTATTTACAAAAAATGGTAATGTGTGAGCACTGTGGTAGCATTTGTACATACTTTTTGAAAAACTGTATGAATTATACTGTCATTTATTATACTTACTACACGAATTATAAAATCAGTAAAATCTTAGGTAACAGTTATGTAACTGAAACAGACAAACATTTCAGCAAAGGACTGCTGTTATGTATCTTTTGACTTGTGATCTTATAGTGCAAAAGTGGACTTCTAAACTAGTATTGGCAAAGATTATATTGAGTCATATGCACAAATTGAGAAGAAAGTGCAATCTGAATTATTTGCATTTATATTTATTATAGCAAAGCTGTTTCACATATTCTGTATCACATAATTTCCAAAATAATGTCACTTGCTTCTGAACTATATAATATACTCTGAAGTGATTCTTTCTGCAAGACCAATAAGCAGTAGTACCTATCTGCACTATTCAAAAATATTATTTTACTTTCATAAAGGCATTGGTACATTTGTATATTGCAAACTGAGTAAGTGGTTTCCCTGCATGAATGAAAATAAATTCCCATAAAATATAATGGCACTGCTATATTATCAAACTGAGGACAACATTTTGAAACACTGTCTGAATGCTGGTACCCCAGTAGCAACAATCTGTATTTATTTTTTAATTAAAATGACAAAAATTTATTGTTTTTATAATGCTCAAGTCAGAGGTCTCATACTTTTGTAAAATACCGTGTGTGTGATCTACAGGTTATCATGTTTCGAGTACATACGCTCTTTCTCTGTATGCATCTCTCTCTCTCTCTCTCTCTATATATATATATATATATATATATATATATAAAGAGCGAGAGCACACAATTGGTAATTTAAGTGCTATAATGCTGTTTATTTTGCTAATGTTACCTCAAGGGGCACCAGCAGCTGGAGGCACTATACCCTCCTTTGCATTCGCAAAATGCAATATATATAGTGTCCCTCTACATTTTTGTTACTTCATTTATGTAAATTAAAATCTGTAAAAATAAAAAGTTGCTCAAAGCACCTGAACTATTTTGTGTATGTAGAGCTCACATAAATCATAAAATCTGGATTACATCTGTCTTTTCCTTATAAAGGCTGCTTTGTTTTTAAATTGTTTTTCTAAATATCTACAGGCCTACCTGCGCTGAGATTACAGTTGACAAAATAGGTTGTGTTATGCTTGTCACTACATATCTACTATTCACACTGTTGCTATCCAGGTGAATCTCTCCAAGTGGCCTACCTTCTGACTTCGCAAAGAAAAGAAGACAGATGAAAGGAGTCACAGATTCCACATATCAAACAGGTCACTCCAATATTCAAGTATTTTGATCTCTGACAGCAAAACACAGCTATAGAACTTAAAACTGCAAGCAATGTAACACTGCTGTCATTGACTGGGATGTGAACCCATTGCTAGAGCTAATACAGATGAAACAATGTTGCTCAGTATACAGGAAAGGTTGTTCACAGCTGAGCTCTCGCCACATTTGCAGCTTCCTGTGTTGCAAATGCAGCATTTAAATAAATTGAAGAATTACAATTCTTGCTTGGATTATCAGGCAGCTGTATTACTAACAGTCTTTGGATGTGATTAGTATAATTTCTGTGTGCCTTGAATATCCATTGCAATATATCTACATGCCATCTGCTAGAAATCACACAATTGTCTCCTTAGAGTTCCTTTTGGGGGGCTGCAGCCCCAGCAAGCACTGCTGAGCAGATGGCACAGGTACAGACTTTGGGTTTAGAAGGATCACTCTCTGATTGGTGCGACGCCATTCATTGTACAATCTACAATGATACCTAAAAGAAACCTGAAACAAGAGAAAAATGCATTACAAACTCTTCATAATAAATGTCATTTTCCCACATTTATTTTGGTGACTATCTTGCAATAGTGCAAGAATTTAACAGTAGTTCATGATTCTAAATCTGAAAGACAAGGCAAAAGACACTACACTTACAAATATCTTGCTACTTTGAGCTACCTCAATAAATGGAGCAGTTGTATTATGTACTGATTACACTGCTCATAACAACAGTTTCTCTATATTTAGACAAATAGCGTTCCTACCACCACCCCCGGGTAAACACTGCATTATCACTTACCCCTTCAATTTAAAATTTACATATTTCTAGGATATCTCACTTGTATGTCATATCCTGTGAAATGTTAGTCAGTCACACCCGAAGACCTGCTTGCAGTACTTAGCCTGCAAACCCTTAACAACCTGGTGGTCCTTCTTGCTATCTTTCTGTAATAGCTGCATTTCTTCACCTGCTTGCAAAACTGAACATGGGCCTCATAGTGGGTTGGGATCACAGTCCTGCACAATGGCCAATGCATCAATTTACGTCTAGGTGCATATTTTAAATTATTCTAAATATATCGACCAAGATCTCACTAACAACAGATAAAAGCTTTTTTACACAAGGTAGACACCTTCTGCTCTCTGGTGAGCTCCAGTTACCTACCAACTGGTCTTAGCTCTGTTAGCTTACACCTGTTGTGACTGAAAGCCATACTGGAGACCATCAGTCTATCAGAAGAGACTTATGACTCTGCCTACACCAACTCACTGTCTACTGTTTATGGGCTCAGTGCCATTTCAAACATGAACATTGTCTGTACATTTGTGCAATCCCATGGTGTCAAACTGTTTTGCATTACTGACAGCTGAGTAAACAAATCTCTTCCCCTCAAGAATGTGAAGACCTAAAGGACTATGATCCGAGTTTAATGTGCCCACTTAAACAGGAGAATATATTCCCTCTTTCATGTATTCATGCAGAGAAAATGACATTCAGGTTGCTGTCATTAGGGATTATTTATTTTATTCAGTTTTCTGCAATGATTTGTTAACTGAGTAAGCAAACTGGTCTTCAGACCTTTTTCAGACATTAACTGGGCCATATTACCAGCAGAAAAAAATGAAATTCAATGCAGGACAAAGCACATACTGAATCAAAAATAGCAAGTACTTGTGTAATTCTATGCAAGCAGTGATTTCATTTCCCTGCCATTCTGCTAGGCCCTTATGTTTCTCAGGATGTAAATGAAAGCATCTGTTATTCTTTTATAGTCTTTTTGTTATTAGGTTCATTGCCTCTTGGAGCCTCCATCTTCAATTGTTGAGGGACCCATGCTGCCAGGTTTTTAAAAAAGTCCTTTAAAAGTAATTTATTTACACTGGAATATATTGATTACTTTCAATATTACTTGTAGCGTTGTTGCCTCACAGCAAGAGGTTCTTCCGTTCGATTCTCGGCTGGAGTGCGGGCAGTGCCTTCTGTGTGGAGTTTTCATGCCCTCCCTGCGGTTGGGTGACATTCAAAAGACATGCGTAAATGGGCATGCCTTTGTTGAAGGTTGGACATCAAGCTGGCACCTCAGCGTTCATGAAAATCTACTGCCAATCATTAGCGGACCGAAGTTCCGCTGTGGCGACCCCTAACCGTGAAAAGCCGAAAGACAAACAACATTCAATATTACTTCAGCACTGTTTTTACCACCATCTTGGACACAAGTGCCACAATAAACTTGAACTTGATGATGCTCTAAAAGCATTAACTACTGTCATGACAAAGTATTTTGTACCTCTGGATACTACCACTGGCCCATGGGATGATACCAATATGGTTCCTCATGCATATACAATCATTTGAGATTTGGAATGAAAATAGTCTAGCACAAAGTAAACAAAACACTTCAGAGATCAATCAGAGACATTTCCTGAACACCGGTTATAGTGGTGAAAAGACAGCTAAAAGGTCTAATATGGGTAAGACTATAATTTTGATAATTCCTGATGATCAGTTGGGAAGCACTATGGTGCTGTGATTATCATTGTCTTATCTCAGCAAAGGGGTCTCCGGTTAAGTTCTTGGTTGGGGTGAGTATGGAATCTGTATATCAGCCTCTGTTCACATGCCTCCAACTCTAGTTTCCTCCCACAATGCAAAGACATACGGTAGGTGTACTGGAAACTTTAAAACGGTCCACAGGTGTGCATGTGTACGCATGCAAGATACAGAAAAAAGGCCTATCAATCTACCTCCATTCCCTGCTTGCCTTTTAAACTCTGCAGGTGGCAGCAGCTATTCAGGGGGGCACTATAGGAGTCTGAGATTATTTGACAGATGGATGTTCACTTCCAGGAACACACAGTCACATCTGCCTCTCAGAAGCCTAGAAATTCACATTCAGTTGTTTGAGCCTGTTGTTTCATCATGCATAAATGACTCTACAACGTTTGGGTAATCACTACAAAAATGGTAAGGAAGTTTAGAGCACATTATGTTGGTCATTGTCTGATAGACATGGAAACGAGTGTTCGGCTCAAATCTGTCTTCTGTCAGAGTGTAGGAAATCATTGTGTAGGCATCTCTGAACATGCTAGCTCAGGAATCTGTGGAACTTCTTTCCATAATAATGTTCAAAGGCTGGAATCTGCAAGTACACCTATCTAGTTTATGAAATATTATTTACAAAGAAATTTATGTTCCCTTTCATTTATTGGAAAGAGCAATCCAGAGCAATTTGGTTTAGTTCAAAACAATATAATTTAAGTAAGCAGACAACACAATAATTTGCAGGGTGTAATACAATAACTGTTGCACAGCTGTCAACAACAAATCAAGAAATCTCTACATGCTGCCATAATCGTGCTTTCAGTAACCCCGGTAGAATGACAGCTCCCTTCCAAAGAATCTGAAGATTGTCCAACAACAGCTATAAGCTCAGTGCAAAAGACAGGGCTTCCAGTACTTTACTATGCTTACCTCCATGTCATCAGACTGGAACTGGAGATTAAATGGCTTGAGACAGGTGAAAGAATAAGGCAGCTTGAGATGGAGGAGAAATAAACAAGGATCTGTAAAAACTACACGGAAGTCAGATAATCGATGGTATGAACTAGTCATGAGAGAATGAAAGAACAGTGTGAAAATAAAAAGTATGGGGGGGGGCAGTTACTGACAAAAGCTTTGTGTACTCAGTTCCTGCAGTATGTCAGTAGAATGAATGAAAAATAACCTAAACATAACAAGGGTAGTCAAACTGTTTATCAAGAGGAAGGTAATTTTGATTTCTTTAAAAGTTTCATTTGAAAGGAGTCAACCTCAGCATTAGAAAGGTCAGGTTTACTGGACAAGGATTTTAACTACTCTGGTTCATGCTTCATTCGCTGTTGACAAGCAGAATGCCTATAATGCTTATGACAAAGTTAATGATGTTTGAGGCCTACACAATTACCCAAGGCTAAAAATGTGGCTGTTTCAGAGGAATGGTTGTATTGTTCTGGTGACACCAAAATCAGCTGAAAGGTAGAACAATGTACTGGGTTTCAGAATGGAGCTGAAAAACTAAGTGCAGGGCCACATACAGCTGTTTAACTTCTCTTCTATGCTAGAAGGAGCTGGTATACAAGATTTTAGTTATGCATGGGTGAAATGGTAAACTGAGGCAATGGACTGTGGTACCAGGACTGGACTCAATCCGATGGGAATTACAGAGAGAAGTGGTTTACAAGTTGGTAATTCTGAAAAACTTACCACAAAGTTATTTTGGTTTGAGCCCGGTATATTGCATTAGGAAGACATTAAGACATGAAATATGCATAAAGGTATTTTATACATAAAATTTACTAATCTGGCATTGTGAAATATGTTATAGGTATTGCAAGAAAAGTCAGCAGTATACAAGGGTGCTCAAAGCAGGAGAGAAAGACAAAACTTCTTTGGCTCCTTTGCCTTTCACAGAACCACCATTCCAGACAGCCACAGACATTTCTCATACACACATTACCTCTAGCACTGCAAATGTAAAGTTATTTTTGGTAATGAATGTATTGCTGCCTCATACTCTGAAGCAGAGGATCTGTTGAGCAGACCATGCTGCTAATGCCCTGTTTGTTTCAGAATTTTTTCTAGAACTTTTATCACAATGTTCTTAAGCACACTCAGTGTGTCAATTTCAAGTCACACTCATGACTGTGGACATGTTGTGGATTAAGAAAGCTAAAGATGACTGTCATACCACGCAGCAGCAAATAGTTTAATGTAGTGGTTTAGTTCACTATTAAAACCATGTGAAAAACAGATTTCATCTTCTCCTTCACACATGGCAATGTTGTGAGATTCTAAAGGGTTTTCATTATTTAAGTTATCGTATGGCCATCATTTTGGAGTGGATTTAGTGATGACTATGAGGATTAAAATATTTTATACAGATTGTACAATATATCCTGAACTTTATAACCATATATGGATCATGGACCTTGCAAAAGAATCCTCAGTACAGGCACAAGATTAGAATACCAGATATGACTCAACAATAAATAACTGGATAACCTCCCCTTCTCTCTCTCTCTATGTATATATATATAAACAAACTGCTTCATTGACTCTTGCCAAGAGCTGGCACCAAGAAAACTGGCAAATACAGTTAAAGTGGTTACTCCTGATGGATCAGTTTGCCTAAATGAATATATTTAAACCTATTAAACCTTTGGTCAGAAGGTACTGAACACATGAAACATTTTTTCTAAGGTCATTCCTGATGATAGGCAGACTGCTAAATTGGTGAATGTGACTGGTCCAAATGTGCATGGACTGCTGAGAAATTCAGTCCAGCTACTTTAATAAAAAAGATAAAAACTTTTATCAAAATGCAGACATTTGAAAGGGATACTCTGATCCCAAGTTTTTAACTAGTAAACAGGGATTTTGTTTTCTGCACTTAAATTGAAGAACAACGAGCTGCAAAAATTAGTGAAATAGTAGGCAGTGAACTTGGAGTTTGGATTTAAACTGGATATGAATCTGTATAGCAGAATTCTCAGTGAAATGCACATTAAAACTTGCCAAACAAAGAAAAGCAAATATGTACTACTATAAAAACTACAGAACTGGATACCCAGAAACTGCAAAATCAAAACCATTTCTAAAGGAAAACTGAATAATTTGATAAATGGGCCTCAAACTTTGAAGCAGGCCCTTCAGTGATATGGAAAGAGCAGTAGAAGTCCCCGTGACTGTAACTTCATATCTAAAGTGTCATAACTGTAATAACACTGGACATATCAAAAGAGCATGTTAATGTGCCCAGCCCCAAGGTACAGAGTGATAAAGGCCTGACTGCATTCCAATCAGGCCATATTCAACAAACAGCATGGGTACTGGATGAATGGTGTTCGGGAGGATGGCAGAGAGTGGTTGACACCAGCTTGTCCATCCTTGGGGGGTGGGGGTATAAGACTGCTCAGTTCACTGCACTAGTGACATCTGCAGACATCAGGGTTGCCAGATTTCCAACTGGCCCAGTAGGAACAAAAAAAAAAAAAAAGGTCTTCCATGCTTAGTGAGGACAAAAAAAAAGGTCTTTAAACAAGGAGCTACTTCTGTTTAATATGGAACATCAGGCAGTTCTGCATTAAACACAAGTAGCTCCGCATTTACCGATTTTTGATTGGCCCATATGCCGGTATACAAGCAAATCAAAAAACTCGCAAAATGGAGCTGTGTTTAATGCGGAACTGCCTGATGTTCTGCATTAAACATAAGCAGTTCAGTGTTTAGCGATTTTTGATTGGCTCGTATGCCGGTATACGGGCCAATCAAAAAAAAAATGGAGAGCTGTTTCGTCGGGATTTAAACCGGCAGTGCGGGACTCAGGATCGGGCTGCTACTCCCGCTCAAATAGGGATGTCTGGCAACCCTGGCAGACATGCACATTTACTGCCTGCAGCAAGCAGCCTAGCATGTGCCTAGCTACACAGCAATGAGCCACCTTCTGAAAGCAGTAATTGTAGAATGCAAAACTGCCAAGGGAGTAGGAATAGGACAGTTCATGGGACTACTCTCTAATCCCACTTCTCTCCACAAGGGAACACATGGGCCAGAGGAGTCTTACTTTAGCAGAATAACAAATTGTTTAATTTAACGCAGGAAGGGGGGGGGGTCTTTGGGCAGATTCTGCACATCTGAAAACAAATTAGCATGTTGGTATAACCTATAGGTATACAGTATGTGAAAACAAAGTCTATTCAATAATGAAAGTACAAAGTATGTCAATGCTGAAAAACTTGGGCTTCCAGTGTTTTCCATGACATTTAAAACTTTCATTTAGAGCTATTTTTCTTCTTTTTTTGTAAGATACTGTAGCATTCAGCATACAGACAAATATAAGTGTTGCTGTGCCAATAATACCAGAAGAATTATTTTCACCTGCATTTCAAAATTAACTTTAGCATTTTATGTTACTTTAAGACTTACAGTGGAGAAAATGGTAGAGTTAGAATAGATCATTGCCCCATTGTGTTATGAGGGAAAGGCAGAACAATTACTTCATGGTGTTGTGAAATCTGTAAATCTCATCTTTTGTGGAAGAAGCTGGCAGTAAAAGCTCACAGTGAACTGCAAGGAAATTAAACAAAGAGTCTAACTTTGGGGGTGAGTTTAAATCAAATGAACAACTGCTAGAATTGCATACAGAAGGCATGCATGTCAACCACTATAAAACTCTGCAGAAAAAAGCATGGCTGCCTGGATGAAGGTTATAGGAGCCAGATTATTGGATAATCTGACTCAAGCAACTGGACTGTTAGCAGCAGGAAAGGGAAAAACAGAATAATTAAAAAATAAGGTGCTATGCATCAGACTGGAGGAATCTCATGGTTTAGCAGGATAGTAGCTTTGATGTCAAAGTTATGTACGAGATACCCTACTGTTATGACCAACAAAACTGAAAAAGAGCTGGACTGAGTGAAGGGTAGCAACCATAGTAACTTCAGTGAAACCCAGCAAGTGGGTTATTATTTTAAGTGAGGGGAAGCATTTTTTTAAACTGACCTAACCACAATTTACCAGCAAGTTAACCTAGCCAATGAAACCATGAAGCACTACAACAGCATCAAGCATAGAGGTATGACTATGAGTAACAGGCAGCCATCTGGGGCTAATTTCAGCATTTTCCATCTTCGAGAATTAAGGAAAATCTCATAACAGACCAGTCTACCTGGACAAGTTGCTGGGTACAAAAGAGAACTGAAAAAAAAAAACGCCCTTAATAAATTTACTTAAGGAACTGCAAAGTCTTCATGAAAGTGGTGTCAGAGGTAAATGATCCAAATGTGAATCTGTGAAGAAACAGACTTAATGAGTCATGTAATTAACAGCTACAAATATATATCCTTCAACTAACAAAGTCAAGGCCAATAAAAAAGCACAAATTCCAAAAAGTGTAATGGAGATGACAAAATTTTGGGCTTAATAAGCTATTATAACAAATCTGTAGTTTGTTTCCATTGTTGAGAGACGCAGCAGTTTGTATATAGCACTAAGAAGGATGCAGTGAGAGGCAAAGTCCCCCAAATGGGAGTGCAGGAGGTGCATAAAACACTGATCTTGTGTTTTTTGGGGAGCTGATTAGTTGCCAAGATGTGATCAGCTCTCTGGCATGTCAGGGCTGTGTAGGAGAATCAAATTTATATCTCTTTAGAGCACAGTGTTACCTTTCATCATTGTACAAAAAAATAAGTTATGTTCTTACCATAACGTTCCATCGGTGTTGTCTTCCTTCTTCATTAACCTGTGGGTCTCGATTCCGACCCGCAGAACTGACTCGGCTGTTTCACTAGCTTGATATTCGAAGCTTGAGCTCCACTTCCCAGCCCATAATGCCTCTTTCCCCCAAAGTACCACAGATCAAGTTTGCTGTCACTATTTATCTGCTGTCTGCTAAAAACAAACTATTAATCAACAGGAAAGGATAGAACAACAGGAGCTTAAACAGGAACAATGGTTCCATGAACATTTCTATCAGGTCACTTGAAATCTTGGACTGGGGGAAGGGGGGGGGGGGTTAATGAAGAATGCTGTTAGACAACAGAGATGGAACATTATGGTAAGAACGTAACTTCTTTATCTGATGTTGTCATCTTTATTCATTCATTAACCTGTGGAATAGAGTCCTCAGCTACAGAAACCCTGGTTGGCCTTCATGGAAGGATATTCCAGAGAACAGCAGAGCCAAAGGCACTCCTATTCTTCAAAGTGATGTCCAGTTTACAATGAGTAATGAACGTATCAGGATTAGACCATGTAGCAGTTGCACAGATGTCATCAGTAGATACTCTTGACCACATGGCTTGAGAAGTTGCCACAGACCTTGTAGAGTGAGCTTTAATCTGACCAGGTACAGGGATGTGTTCTAATAAACAAAGGAGATACAGTCTTTTAACCTTCTCACCAAAGAGGTCTTAATAATTGCTTACCTCTTTTAGTGTCTGAAAAAGATACAAACAATTGTTCTGATGACCTGAAAATCTTAGTTTTGTCTAAGTAAAAATGTTAATTGTCTATGCACATAAAGTAGATGGAGAATGTATTCTCCCATATTTTGAAAGTTTGGGAAGAAAACAGGAAGGCTGATGGAGTGGTTGATATTGGCTTCTGTAGCAACTTTAGGCAAGAAGAACAAGTTGGTGCAAAAGTTTACTCTACCTTTGTGCAGTATTAAATACGGGAACTTGGAGGAAAGGGCTTGTAATTCAGAGATTCTTCCTGCTGAAGTAATGGCCACCAAAAAAAGCATCTAGCACGAGAGAAGCTTTAAATCTACTGTGGCTGCTGGTTCAAAGGGGGGACAAACAAGGGCCTGCAACATAATGGTCAAGTCCCAAGGGGGAGTAGGATCTTTAATGGCAGGATGAAGTAGAAAGACACCCCTAAGGAAAGCTTTACAAGTGTCAATGAAGCCAACAAAGAAAAGTCCTCTCCCAAATGAAAACTGGAAATCGCAGCTCACTGAACTTTAACGGTGAAAAAATAAGCCTCATAGTTAAAAACAGAAGCCAAAAAAATCCAACACCATCAGGAGGGGACCTGTAAAAGGATCTCTTTGTTTCTGTTGGCACGATATGGAAAACCCTTTCCATGTACTCTTATAAATCTTCCTGGTGAAAGGTTTATGGGCAGAAATCAAGATCTTCTCAACAGGGGATGAAAGGCTGGGATGTCTGGCCATCATTGGAATTGGGCAAAACCAGCTGAGGGTGCCCAAAGGAGTGTGATAAAAGATCCAGAGTTGGATCTAGCATCACCAGAGGGCAAATCAAATGAGACCAAAGATAGGTGAACCAGACTTGTCAACGCCAAAAGGAAGCAATGAGGATTACCTTCCTCTTCAACATAAACACCCTCAGCAAAAAGTTAGGAATTAGGGACAATAGGGGAATTGCATAGAGTAGACTGGGAGGTCAAGCATGGACTAGAGCATCTCTTGGTGGCTGTCCATGAGGAGGGATTAAGGCAAAGTACCTGCTGCATTTTTTGTTGAGAGGAGAGGCAAAAAGGTCATAGCAAAGTTGACCCCATCTATGGAAGATCATGTTTGCTGTGTAGTGGTTCAGAGACCACTTGTGAGGCATCAGTAAGACTCTGCTGAGCCTGTCCACTAGGATGTCGGACCCCTGGAATGTGCATTGCCAATAGAAAGTGATTGGTAGAGATTGGCCGTTGCCACACTCTCATAGCTTCTTGACACAGGGGGTAAGATCTGGTTCCTCCCTGTTTGTTGATGTACTAGACC
Source organism: Protopterus annectens (assembly GCF_019279795.1). Taxonomy (NCBI): domain Eukaryota; kingdom Metazoa; phylum Chordata; order Ceratodontiformes; family Protopteridae; genus Protopterus; species Protopterus annectens. Next base: position 310,818,461 of record NC_056728.1, read on the forward strand.
ACTGAGATATTGTTTGCCTGTACTGGAATAGTCACTAGAGGAAGACAGATGTGCAGCTCTTGCAACATCAAAAGAACTGCTCTCATCTTTAGGACACTGATATGCAAGCTGGTCTCCTGGGGCGTCCACATACCTTGAACCATCCAATCCAGAAAATGCCCTCCCTCCACCCCATCTGGGAAACGTTCATGGTCAAGGTGACATTTGGAGAAGGAAGAATGAAGGGTCATCTCTGAGTAATGTCTGCAGAGTGAAGTCAACATAGCAGAGATTCTTTCCATACTTTGGAAAGTCTGTTGGGAAGGTTTAGAAGATTTCTGTGCAAGGACCATTGAACCACTAATGTCCATTGTAAAATTCTCGTGTGAAGAAGCACTGTGGGCTAAAGGGGTATCATGGCCTCCATAGAACTGTGGGCTCTGAGAATCAAACTCTCTGGAGGATTTGGTATGGCTAGAATTTGTTTGATGTGAAGGTGTAGGCTTGATACTCGATTCACGGTGAGATAAGCCCAAGAAAGTGTTGTGTCCAGACATGCTCCTATGAAATGTATTACTTGAACTGGTTCCAATAGGATTTCTCCAAGTTGAGAGTTATGTCAAGATGTGGAGCCAGATGCAAAAGGTAATCCCTGGCCCGAATCAAAAGATGCCTGGTTGGAGCGGTCAAGAGCCAGTTTTCCAGATAGAGGAATATCTGGAATCCGTACAGTCTGAGATGAGCTTCAACCACTGCCAAGCATTTGGTGAACACCCTGGGGGCTGTGGTGAGACCAAATGGGAGTGATCTGAACTGAAAATGACTGGCTCCCAACCTGAAATGAAGAAAGCTTCTGGAGCACCTGTCCATCTTGATGTGGTAGTACACATCCTTCAGGTCTATTTAGCACATCCAGTCATTCATCCTCAGTAGAGGTAGAATGGACTGAACTGTGACCATCCTGGACTGTGTGTTCTTTACTGATTTGTTCAGCGATGTCAGGTGCAGAACTGGCCTTAAGTCCCCTGTCTTTTTGGGTACCAAAAAGTATTTTGAGTAAACACCCGATCCAACATGATCAGGGGGGCCTCCTGGATGACTCTTTTTTGCAGCATTTTTCAACTTCTATGGCTGCATCCTCCTGATCGTGTGGGACATCGGGGAGGAAAGACTTTTGTCTTGGTGTCCTTGAAAAGGGAATCAAGTATTCTCTGGATAAGATACCTAGCACCCATTGATCATTTGTGATGGCTTCCCAGGCATTGGGGTACAAGAGAGAAACACCTCTCAACGTCTGGCAACTGTTCAGGGGCGGTTGAAGGGTCTGTCTAAGGAGGACTCTCAAGACCCTTGGTTTTGCAGATCCCCTCGCCTGCGTGGGTGGCATCTACCATTCTGGTTATTTTCCCCTCTGCCTCTGAGGGAAAACTCTCCCTGAGAATCCTGAAAAGGACTCTGAGATTTCTTGAACCACATCTTTTTACTCCCACACTGGTTCCTGGAGAAGGATCTCTGTGGGGTAGAAAAATGGATCTCGATGGCAGACAGGGTCTTCCCATCTTTCTCACTGCAGAAGAGTGCGTCTCAAAAGTGGACCCAAACAAGGTTGATCCATCAAAAGGCACATTGATGAAGGATGCCTTAAAATGTTCCACAGAGCCACACAGCTGCATCCAGGCATGATGCGTTATGGCAATGCTGGAACCAGCTGCTCTTGAGGTACCCTCTGCTGCATGGGATATTAGCCTCATGGAAGTATTAGACAGGGATAGGAGGGTGGCCATTCTGGAGGAAAAAACCTGATCCTCTGCAGACATGGATCCTGGGGTAGAGCTAGAGAGTTCCTTTTACCAGGTCCCTCTGTAGTCTCATAAAATGGGAAAGATAGTTTAGCATTCTGAAGGAGAAAGTGGCTGAGGGGTAAACTCTTTTACCAAATCTGTCCAAAGCTCTAGACTCCCTGTTATGGGGATGAACACAGGAGCTCTCTTGGGCCAGCTCCTTTTAGGTGGCTGCCGCAATAACCATGGCATCGATCAGAATACCCTTCATCCAAAAAGGTTTGTCCTGGGGAGCACTCAAGATTTTCTCCATGTGCTTGGGGGGTGGGCTCTACTGTGTCTGTTTCCTTCCATGCCCTAGAAGACACCAACTAAATGAGCAAGTCTGCAGGGGAAAACTCCCAGGATGTAGATGGGTTGCAACCAAAAGCCTCCAACAGCAGTGTTTACTCAGGGGAGATGTTTTTGGAAGACCATCCACCTCTCTGGCGGAGAATCTCTAAGATTTCCCCAAAGGAGACATCGTCCAGTGGAGATCTTGGGGACCCCTCTCCTTTCTCGAAATCAGTGTCCGTGATGATAGATTCCTCTGAGGAATCAATGTGCTCCCTCTTGCACAGTCTCTTCCCAGGAACCTCCTCAGTGGGATGCTCCAAGGAAGTCTCTGAAGATCTCTGGGGGTTTACAGATGGGAGAGACTGGATGCTTCCTGGGACCAGCTGCCCACATGGTAGAAGAGAGGCCTCAGAGACAGATCCAGTAGGGACAGAGAGAGGTTCCGCAGGGGTGTGAACACAGGGTCTTCCAGAGTGGGAGAGGACCCTCTCCATCATTTCTTAAGCAGAAAGGCTCCAAACATCAGAGGGTAGTCCTCCTGGGGCTGAGGCCACCAGAGCGGACAACTCTCGGGGGCCCGAGCCTCCCACTCCTAAGGGGGAGCTGGACTTGAGCTGAACTTGAGCTGTTGAATGCTGATGCTCCGTGGGTAACAACTCTGAAAACTTTGGAGTCAAAGTCATCCCCTCAGAACCAATGTTGAGTCTACAGGTCCAAGACACACTCAGAAAACTTTGGAGTCACAGTCATCCCCTCAGAACCAATGTTGAGTCTACAGGTCCAAGACACACTCAGAACTGACACTGTCGGCTGAATACATCGGAGAGATAGTCTGAGGTGAAGATGTGATCACTATCAGCTCCAACACCTCAGTTCTTGGGACAAATGGAACCAATGACTCTGACACCAAGGGTCTGATATAAGAAGAAGCCATGAGACAAAAAGGGGAAAGCCTCATGGATCCAGAAGGGGACAGAGCAGGCAAAATCCCCATCTGAATCTCTGCTTCGAGAAATTGCCTCAACAATCTATCAACATCCTTATCAGACAGAGTCCGAGTAGACCTGATGAAGGAGGATGTGGAAGCAGTTCTGGAGGTCCTTTTTGTAGATGTCTCCCTAGACAGAGATCTCTAAGCCAAAACTCTCAGCCCCGAACTAGAAACCAAGGTCCATGGCAGAGAGACGACAGTCGGAACCGAAGCAGAAGGCTCCGAAGCCTTCAGTTCTGATAGTTTGGGCTCTTTTTTGCAGGCTCTGATTGAGAAGAGGGAGACCAGTCAGGAGAATGTTTTCTTGATTCCCGGGTCTCTTTGTGTTCTCTCAAGGAGGTTTGAGCCCCTGAAGAAGAAGGAACACAAGAAAGGGAGAAAGAAGGCTGTAACTCCTTAATAATTTGTTTCAGTGATCTGCCAAAAGCTCACGAGTGGAAGCCCACACAGACAGAACAAACACTGTTCAAGTGAGAAGGCCCTAAGCAATAGACACACGCCCTGAGGGCATCAGACAAGGGAATCTTGTGCTCACAGGAAGTGCACTTCTTAAACCCTAAGAGCTTATCAGCCCTGTCTGACTTAGATTCAGACATAACGAAAAGGACTTTTTTTTTTTTTGTAGACAAGGCAAGACAAGTAAAGGAGGGAAAAGGGCTATGGCAGACAGAAAATCCAAATTACAATTACAAATACAACTCTACCGTAGAAATCTAAAAAAGGTAGGGCGAGAGGTAACAGACAAGGAAGATAATTTGTAACACAAACTCACTTTGGAAAAAATGCTCTCAAAAGAAGGAGCTGAAGAACAAAACCTTGCTGTTTGTTCAACGAGTGGCAAACTAGATCTTGGAGGAAAGAGGCATTATGGGTAGGGAGGAGGAGCTCAAACTTCGAATCTCAGGCTACTGAAACAGCTGAATCGATTCCAAGGGTCAGAACCGAGACCCACAGGTTAATGAATTAATGAAAATGATAACATCAGATACACTGATAAAAGACCGAGTATCTTGGCAGGGGAAGCAAAAGGAACACAGGATTTCAAGAGCTATTAGAACTATTAACATATAAGAAGTTTCCTGTACATTATGATCATATAGTGCCACTTGTCTTGGTTTGTGATTTGTTTATAAATGGAGCTGTGAATTGCTACATCATAACAAGTGGGGGGACTCACTCACTGCACATCAATCTGTAACCATTATTTATACTGAAAATTAATATTTGCTGATACAGAATAATGCATTAGTTTGGATTTTTGGAGTTAAGAAGTTCTACCAACACTGTTTTTGTTTTTAAACACTGTTACTAAATTATCACTTAAGACATAGGCACACATACATTAATAAAAATAAAACAAACCACATTAACATTTATCATACATATGCATTATGCATTTTATATGGATCTACTTAAATTGACTGAATACCATTTATGTCAATGTACATAATGTCAAAACAAATTGATGGGCGTTATGCACATTGACACACTATTGCGCATGCGCTTGGCTAATGCAAAACATAAAAAAAAAACATAAAACATATTTTTTTTGCAGGGAGGTAAGCCCCCATGCACCCCCACACTCCCTGCTAATTACATATTCTAACTCCAGTGTCCAGGGAAAAGGGTATATTCCCCTACTCGGAGATTGTGAGTCTCTCATGTCTGTTGACCACCTATTTAGTCAGTCAAATTGTGTCAAACAGATGTCAACCAAAGTATAATTTGACAAAGTTACGGGGAACAATACACACACATTTTCTTTCTTTTTAACAACTATTTACTCCAACATTTTATAAGTTGCTCAATTTCTGCCTTCCCTTAAAACCCATGCCTCCTCCTGAATACTGCCCTGCATGTATTGTTCTCTCAAATACCATTTATTTCTATGTAACTTGCTCCTTCCCTTTTCTAAACATCCTACCTCCTGTTCTTCTATCTTCTTTAAAATATTCAGTGTTACAATTACAAGATTTTGATTTCCATTTTCTAAAAATTGCTTTTTTTTGGCAGCCAATAGCATTACAATTATTAAAGCATTACTATGATTGGGAAATTCAGATCCTGTGTCCCAGATTAAAAGGATAAGTTCCTTAGTTACAGACATTTTCTGCCCCAGCATTTCTGACAGACTATTTTGTAGGCTCATAGGTTCATAGGTTGGTACTAGGCTATCGATCCAAGGGCCTAAGTAAGCCTAGCCAACAATGTTCCCTGGCTTACGCCACCCAAGAAAGTTATTTTCCTGTGCCCCTGTCGAGCAGAGTCACAGAAGTGATCCCTGGGGTGTATTTCCTATTTCCCACCCACTCATCAAGATTTTTCTTGAAGAGTGCTAATGAGGAACTTTGCTTGACATAGATGGGTAGCTTGTTCCAGAGTATGGGAAGTCTCTGGGACAGGAATCTATCCCTCCAGCATGTCTTGTTTATTGTGGTGACAAGGTTTAGGTCCCTAGAGCAGGAGTCTGCAACCTTCACCATCAAAAGAGCCATTTTGGCCCCTCTCCCACCAAATAAAATTCAGCTGGAGCCACAAAACCTATTTGACCCCTAAAACGAAGATAACACAGCGTATAAAGTTTTATATATAGTTATTACATTATATATAAAAGAACAATAAGAGCAATATTTAAAATCCATCCTTGTTTTTGTTCCTTTGTTGGGATTTTTATTGGAATCACTCGATCGCTGTCAGAGTATGTGTGTGTGCAAAACTACCTCTCAACCTCTTACAGCAAGAAATCTGGGCAAAGCTGTAAATAATAGGGGAACAAAGGTCCAAAAATAGGGACACTTTTTTTAAATATTGTTCTTACAAAATTAGAAAGTTGATAGAATAGCAGGTTTTGCATTAGCATGAATTTTCTGAAGTGCATGAAGTCTGAAACTCAAATGTATTTCTATATTTTCTGACTTCAGCCCTCAATGATTTGCCAAATATTTGCCAGAAAACCACAATTTTATGATAAACATACCAAAAATATGAGGCAAAAATCAGGACTTTCTGCGAGAATCTGTACAGCTGAGAAGTAATTGTGTGTGTGTGTAAAATGCATGTTAACAGAAACCATGTTATTCGAGCAAGTTTCTAAGTTTATAAGAGCAATATTTAAAATCCATCTCAATTTTTGTTCCTTTGTTCCCTTTTATTTGGGTTCTGTCCAGATTTCAAGAGTTTGAGAGGTATGAGACGTACGGAAACATTTCAGGAAATGCTGCTGCTTCCAGGGGATCGCTTGATCGAACTGTGTGTGTGGAATGCATGGTAACAGAAACAATGTTATTCTAGGAAGTTTCTAAGTTCATAAGAGCAATATTTAAAATCTGTCACTCGATCACTCTCAGTATGTGTGTGTGTGTATGTGTCATGCAGAGTGGACATTATTTTTCAGAGATACAGGGAGCCACTGCAGAAGGGTGGAAGAGCCACATGCGGCTCCAGAGCCGCAGGTTGCAGATCCTTGCCCTAGAGCATGTAGCTCGGAGGGATTGGGATTTCTTTAGGTGTAGCATGTCCAACAGCTCTGGGTTTGACATAGCTATATATGTTAGTCAGAGATCACCTCGGAGTAGGCGATATGCTACGGAGTAAAACTGGAGTTTTTTGAGACGGTCAGTGTAGGACATCTGTTTGACACCAGTAATCCTATTTGTGAGGTACTTCTGTGGCCTTTCCAGCTGCTGCAGATGTCTTGTGAAGTACATTCCAAAAGGGGCGTTGTACTCTATAATGGGTCTAATGAGTGTCGAGTAGAGGGGAACAATGACCTCTTTTTTTCCTGGATGAGAACCCTTTTGTGATGAGGTGTGCCACGTAGAAGGATTTCCTGACTACTGTGGCGACGTGATTATCAAAGGAGAGATTACTGTTCACCTGGGTCCCAAGGCCTCTTATCACACATTCAGCATTAAGTAAACTGTCGCCTATGTGGTAGTTCATGGGTATAGTGTTTTTACCAAAGGGGATGACAATGCACTTTTTGGCATTGAGCTAGGAATTTTCAAAATCTGCCAACTCATTGCACTCCAAAAAACATGCTCCCAATTACCGCTCTCTTTTCCTTCATATCTCCATAATTTGCTATCTACCTAAGAAAAAAATTCTTTGAAGTTTGCTTGGGGTATAAAAATACATATAGAAACAATTTCAAGCAAAAATCCTAAACTGTCTAGTCTTTGTTGCACAGTCATTAATGTGTCCACCCATTGTTCCCTCGAAAATTACAGTCTCTCTTTACAATCTTTTCTAACCTCCTCTGATGTATGCTCATAGTTATCATGCAGTATTTTATATGTGCTACTAATTATCCCCCTTTTAACCGTAGTTTTTGTTCCAGACTCGACTAAAAGCCTTACCAGAGATGTTTTTTCACTTAGCTCTTCCATTCCTTTCTCTTTGTCTATACTGCAATATAGAGTTTATAAATAAAGACATAGGTAACCTCCAAACTCTGGACCCCACTCAGTCTGGGTTTCTAAAGGGTAGAGCATGCCTCCTAAATCTGATTGACTTCTTTGAAGCAGTCACTAGAGCCTCAGATGAGGGTAAGGTAGTGCACACTGCCTATCTTGACCTTGCCAAGGATTTTGACACCATCCCCCACTCTGGTATTATAGATAAACTCACTGGACTAGGCAAAAATCCCTATGTCACAAGATGGGTGGTCAACTGGCTCACTGACAGAACCCACACAGTGAAAGTATCCGACTCCAAATCCAACTTCAGACCAGTGACAAGTGGAGTACCACAGGGTTCAGTCCTGGGTCCTCTCCTGTTCGGTATCTACTTATCTGAAGACCAGGCAAATACAGCTGGTCTCTAGCTAATGAAATTCACAGATGACTGCAAATTAGGAGCCATAATTGATTCACCTAAGGATGTGGACATTCTACAAACAGGCCTCACTGAGACTAATGCTTGGTGTCAAAGTCATGGCCTAAAGCTCAATGCCAAGAAGTGCATTGTCATCCCCTTTGGGAAAAATACCGTACCCATGAACTACCACATAGGCGGTAGCCTACTAAATACCAAAAGTGTGATAAGAGACCTTGGGACACAGGTGGATAGTAGTCTCTCCTTTGATAATCACGTCACCACAGTAGTCAGGAAATCCTTCTACATGGCACACCTCATCACAAAGGGGGTTCTCTTCCAGAAAAAAAGAGGTCATTGTTCCTCTCTACTCATCCCTTATTAGACCCATCATAGAGTACAACGTCTCGTTTGGCATGTACCTCGTAAGACATCTACAACAGCTGGAAAGGGCACAGAAATACCTCACTAAGAGTATTACCAGCCTCAAACAGATGCCATATGCCGACTGTCTCAAAATACTCCAGCTCTACTCCGTTGCATATCGCCTACTCCGAGGTGACCTCTGCCTAATGTACAAAGCCATCTCTAACCCAGGCCTGATGGACATGCTACACTTAAAGAAATCCCAATCTCTCCGAGCCACACGCTCCAGGGACCTAAACCTTGTCACCACAATAAACAGAACATGCTGGAGGGATAGATTCCTGTCCCAGAGACTTCCCCTGCTCTGGAATTGGCTGCCCATTCATGTCACGCAAAGCTCCTCATTAGCCCTCTTTAAGAGAAATTTTGACAAATGAATGGGTAATAGGAAATTCACCCCGGGAATCACTGCTGTGGCTCTGCTCGACAGGGTCACAGGAAAATAATTTTCTTGGATGGCGAAAGCCAGGGAACTCGTTTGGCTAGGCTTGTATAGGCCCTAGGGCCGACAGCCTAGTATTTACCCATGAACCTATGAATATCAAATCCTTGGTAGAGAAGCCAGTTTTACAAGTACTGTTGAGTAAAAATAAATTCATGATGATAGCAGATCATAAACTGCTGCTCATCTTGTTTTGGGAACACAAAAACCTATTTACCACAGCCACTGCTTGTATCCAGAGGTGGGCCATTATTCTGTTAATTTGTGACTATCTCACACACACACACACGCACACAGAAAAATAATGCCTTAGAAACGCATAGCAATGCTAATTCACTTTCAAGACTTCTTTTACCTTTAAACAATGAAAAAAGGACAGAGAGAGTTTTAAGACAGTATTTGCAAACTGCCAACTTATCATTTTAGGAAAGCTTCCATAAGTCTAGGATACCAAAAAAGTTCTCAAGCCTTGAAATAAGCTAAGGAAGCCAGCCTACTAAAGTGCATCTGAGGGACACATGTTAACAAACAACTTTCAAGTGTCTTGAAGTATGGTATGAAAGGCTGGCCTACTAAAGCGGACCCGAGTGGCACACATTAGCAAAGATCTCTTAAGTGTCTTTAAGTACACTATGGAAGTCTGGCCTGCTGAAGTGCATCTGAGTGACACACGTTAACAAACAGCTCTTAAGTGTCTTGAAGTATACTATGAAAGGCTGGCCTGCTGAAGTGGACATGAATGACACATGTTAACAATGAACTCTCAAGCCTTTCAAAATACACTACAGAAGGCTGGCCTGCTAAAGTGGATCAGAGTCTTAAAATTGTGCAGTATTCAAAGATATAAACTGTCTGCCAAGTGCGGATTTTTTCTGTACTGAATTAGAGCTATTGTGCCATTAAAAAAAGAGTTTTCGGAAGACATATCATTTTGGGCTCGTAGAAATAGTGAAAATGTAAGCTTTAGTACTTAAATATGCCATGCTGGCTTAACTAGATGGAAATCTGTAAAGAATGTGAACCATTCCAACTGTAACAAAAGATGTTGTATCAAGTTCCACTGTATTCATGGCAATAGCATTGTGAGTGATGGTAAAGGCTGCTGGTAAATGCTGCAAATGTATGCGTGTTCAGAAAGCCAGAAGTCACTTCGCAAGTCACTGTCAGGATAGTGAGAAAACTGCCTTGTATCGCTTACAAGATCATGAAATAACTGATAATGGCACTCCAGTCGCAGACAAGCAATTTCATCATTTATCCCCTCTCTTACAAGTGACACCTGACTCCTAGAGCGACACTACTACTAATGCACTTGCAGTGATATACATTCAAATCTTCAAGTCTGGAATGAGAAAGCTTGTCCACACCTGTGCATGAAACCAATAGAAACTGATAAAATAAAAACAAACAGTTAAATAACCAAAGCCGACAGCCACAACAGAGAAGTTTAATACACTTTAATAACCAAACTTAGCGCTTTCGCCCTATTACCACAAGGCTTCATCAGAGTTAAGTAAAATCATTGAAAATTCATTTAAATAAGTTCCCACACCCAGCATGTCACAGCAGCACCCAATAAAAATCAACCCTTGTTAACCCTTTGTAATACTACACTTTATAATGCAATATCCTTATTCAAATAACAAACTAGACTGTGACTTACCAGTGCAAGCAAAAAACAAATAACTATAAACATACATCATATATATATATATATATATATATATATATATATATATATATATATATGTGTATGTGTGTGTGTGTGTGTGTGTACATATAAAATATATGTATAACTGCCTGCAACTATTACATAACTAAATATAAACATATACAAAAAAGATGTTTAGTACATAAAATCCCATCAAAAACTGTAAACATCAACTTAAAATAAAAAACATCTAAATTGTCTCTGCTCACAGTTTAAAAAACATGTAATGATACTTGTTCATTTAGTCCTTGTTTCAACTTGGCATTCAACCTGAATTGCCACACACTTTCTTTGTGTTTCAAGAAACTCTCAGAGTCGTCACCCCTTTCAATATAGGTTATCCTATCAACCAAGAAAAACAGAAATCATCTGAAATTTGTACATTATACAGAGTGCGCATACAGTGCATTTGTTGTCCTATTATTCTTAATATCGCTTACATATTCCTCCATTCTATCTCTATCATCTGATGGTTTTACCTATGTAGAATGATTGACATGTCATACAGAATGCTAAATAAACAACCATCTTAGTGTTACAGTTAACATGACCAGGACAGACTATCTCCCTCTTATAATGTATTACTGTAACATATGGACCATCAGTGATGTACTTAAAATATTTACATGCCCCCACATTTAACCATATGGGACCTATGTGATGTAGTTTGCATTTCTGGTTCCCTTCTAACCATCCCTTTAAATTATGTCCCCTATTAAAAATCATCTGTGCAGAACCACCCAACCAGTCTTAGATTCCAGGGGTGAAAATTGTATTCCATGTATTTTTAAAAATGTTTACAAAGGTTGGCCCATTGTGATTGTTAGGAATCACCATCGCACCTGTTTTTTCTTTTCTTATTGATGACAAAAAAGCTGCACCTATTGATATTCCTTCCTCATTACACTGTTTTTTAATAATAAGTGTGAATTTGGTCCTTCTAGCCTCAATGACCTCCATCCTGGTTTTGGTTAACAAGTTCAGTGGGTAACATCTCTCCAGAAACATGTCTATTAAGATATCCATCTCCCTGTTAAATATTTCTTCATTACTAATTATTCTCAACAAATGGATAATCTGTCCCTTTACTATCCCACTTTTTTGAAGGGTGGGATGACAACTGTGAAAATGTAAAAAGGAATTAGAATATGTTTTTTTTGCTTTAAATCGTAGAACCAAAATTATGGTTCATAAAATCCTTATTAAACAAATGTCCAAATAATTAATATGATGCCACTGCATCTCGTAAGTGAATTTTAAAAATGTGGTTGTGTCGTTCAAGTACGTGATGAAGTCAGGTATAATTTTCTCATCAACCTTGTAGAATATCAGGATATCATCCAAGTACCTGTAATAGGCCATGATGTACTCTGTAACGGGAGAAGTGAACACAAAGATTTTCTCCCACTCAGCTAGTACCAGGTTGGCATATACAGGTGCACATTTGGAAACCACTGCCACACCTGAGATCCCGAGGAACAATTCACCTTCAAATATCAAAAAGTTATTTACTAGGACTAACTCCATAAGTTCAGCAAGCAAATTGATTTTACCATTTCATAGTTTTTCATCTGGTGTTAAACTCCCAAAAAGTTCAATGCTTGTGTCATGTGGTATTACAGAAAATAAGTTTTCAATATCAATTACAATGTACCATAAGCCCTTATCAAATTCTAACCTCCCCACTATTTCTGACAGGTTCTAAGAGTTGAGAATATGTTTTATGTTGTCCAAAAGATGTTTACAGTGGAAATGAATGAAAGCTGCAATGGGTTCTGTTTTCTACCCACAAGCTGCCACAGTAGGTCTCACAGGTGGTTCAACAACATTTTTGTGGATCTTAGGAATCCCAAACATAGTTGGAATCACCATTTTTCCTGTCAATAAATATTCAAACTCCGTTTGTGTGATGGCTCCCTGACACAGCATTATCAAACAGGTAACAATCAATTTTTGTATAAGCTATATTCAATTGATTTTTAGATACCCTTTCATATGTGGCATCATTTTTAAGGATATCAGACATTTTCAAAACATAATCCATTTGATTCATGGCAACCCCTCCCCCCACCTTTATCAGGTTTTGTGGTTCTTATTTTTTATTAAATCAAATAGAACAGTCATTTCTTTTCTCCTGAGGCTGTCATTATAATAGCTTTAATGCAATTCCTGAAACCAAACTCACACTTGTTCAAACACCGAAACCATCGGATGTGAGGGAGGAATATGTGTCGCTCTTCTTATGTGCATTAAGAAGACGTTGAGGCTTGGGTGTTCGTTTAAGTAGTTTACTGTATACAAATACATCAGGATGGATCTCAGGAGCATTAAACTTAAACTATTTAACTGTCTACATGCATGCATGCTCACACTCTGGCTGCTCACTCAAAATGGCACTCTTGCTTGCACGTGGTCAGTACTTATATGCATGTGCTGACTCACTGGAAAGCTTCTTAAAGGTATAGCACACATTCTGATCTACATCTTCCCTCATTACTGAGCTGTCTCATATAAATAACATTCGAATAGGTATGCAATTATACAAACACTAATAAAGAAAAACAGCAGTCATGTCCAGGTTGCCGTGTATCTGGAAGCAGGTTTCGAGATGTGACCTGATCTCGTGAAATAATAGTTAGGACTGGGTTTAGCAACAGAGACAGTCACTGGGGAATGTTCTGCTTGAGGAGTTTCAGGCATTTTCTCAGGAAAGGGGATTACTGACAGAATGTCCTCTGGAACAGGAACAGTGGACAAGTCACTCTGAGAACTAGAGTCTTTGTCACAGGCAAGATGCTGTAACACTGGTTCAGATACTGGTAACAAATGCTTCTGATTTCATAGGTTCATAGGTAGGTACTAGGCTATCTGCCCAAAGGCATTTATAAGCCTAGCCAGAATGTGTTGGCTTTCGTCGCCCCCTTAGATTAGTTCCCTGTGCCTCTGTCCAGCAGAGCCATTGAAGTGATCCCTGGAGTAAACTTTGTGTTTCCCATCCACTTGTCAAGGTTTCTCTTGAAGAGGGTTAGAGAGGAGCTCTGCCTAATGTAGATTGGAATCTTGTTCCAGAGCATGGGAAGTCTTTGGGACAGGAATCTATCCCTCCAGCACATCCTATTTATTGTTGTGGCGAGGTTTAGATCCCTGGAGCATGTGGCTCGAGGGGATATGGTTTTCTTTAGGTGGAGCATGTCCATCAATTCTGGGTTAGACATGGCCTTGTATATCAGGCAGAGATCACCTCTCCACACCTCACCTCACCAAATTTAGTCTAAATTCCACTACTTATGATTCCACAATGTACGATCTTGGCTCTTGACATAAACTTTTCACAAATCCTATGCAATCAAATCCTTTTGATGTCTGCATCCTCACTATCTCCCCTTTTTTCACTGAACTGAGCGGTTTGCTGGTTTTATCATGGTAAGACTTCTGGAACAAATACTTTTGCAACAGTTGGACTTTTACTGCTTTGTTGTTCTTAGCACTTGGAACTAGTATATTACTACTAATCGGTAATATGGTTCCGGTTTGTACTATGGTTCTGGTTTGTCTCGACATAAGTCTCTGGACAGGTGGACCAAGATGTTTATCATGAGGAATGTTTCTCAGATTAAACAAGCCAAGAAAAACATTGGTATTGTAACATCTGTTTTGCACTTTGAACTGCACATGCAGCCAAGTCGTTTGACTGAGGGTATTCAGGACTACTTGTAATATGAACAAAGTCCTACTCTTCTGCAAATCCCTTGAACTGCAGACTTGTAAACTGCACCATTGTCAGAAATAACTCTATGTGGACTACCATGGATAGAAAAATGTCGCTTCAACTTATAATGACAGTATTGGAAGTCAGGTTAGGAAGTAGGTCAATCTTGAACCAATATGAACAACAGTCTACTAACACCAAATAATGCTGACCATTCTGCTCAAAGATATCTGTGGCTACTGTCGACCAAGGTAGTTCAGGAATCTGGCCTAACTGAAGTGTATTTTTTGTCGATGTGGCTTTGTACTATTACATACTGAACAAAATGAAAGTACTTTGTCAATATCTCTCGACATAGAAGGCCAAAATACTAGACCTCTCGCCCTTATTTTGGTAGAATCAGTTCCTGGATGGCCATGATGCAAAATCTTAATATACTCTTGTTGCAAGGATTTTGGAACAATTACCTTAGGACTTTTCATGATGATACCATTGTCTGACAAAATCTCATCTCTGTATGCAAAATACGTTTGCACTTCTACTGGTAAACAAAATTGCTTGGAAGGCCATCCTTGACTGATAAAGAGGTTTAATTTCTGCAGAATTGGATCTGAAGCTGTGTGAGTTCTGAGCTCATCAAGACATGTGGAAGAAAAATTTCTCATTTCCATCACCTCAAAATCAAGTTGCTCATTGTTTTGCTGTTCTGTGTTTTTTTCTGGGCGATCTACATAAAGTATCAGCAAGATAAAGAAGTTTGCCTTTTGTGTAAACAAGATTGAAATTGTACTTTTGCAATTTGAGCATCATATGTTGCAGTCTAGCTGGAGCTGTATGCACAGGCTTTCTCAAAATAATAACTAAAGGTTGGTGATAAGTTTAGATCTGGATAAGCCAACCCTAAATATAATCATGGAACTTCGAACATGCAAATACAATTGCCAAAAGCTCTTTCTCAATCTGGACATATTGCATCTCAGTCTGGGTAAGAGTTCTCGATGCATAGGCTATTGGTCTACCCTCTTGAAGAATGACTGCACCTAGAACAAACTGAGAAGCATCACAGGAAAGAGTAACTGGTTTGCGAACATCATAATAGCTGTGAGTTGGTGTGTCAGCAATTTTCTGTTTCATTACATCAAATACTCTTTGGCGCTATTCTGACCATGATAAAATTACATCTTTGTGTGTCAGCTCCACTAAGAGAGCTGAAAGTTAACTCAAATCTGGATTGAACTTGCCTAGATAGTTGACTATGCCAAGAAAATGTTGTAGGGCTTGGACATTGTCTGGAGCTGACATCTCTAGAATTGCTGTTTGCGTGGAAGGATCTGGTCATAAGCCTGAACTGGTAAACAAGTGACCAACATAAGTAACTTCTTGTAGCCTGAAGGATTCAGCTGAAGATTCCCTTGATGTGCTCTTTCCAGAACTTTCTTGAGGTTTCTGTCATGTTCAGCTTCAACACTGCCTCAGACTAGAATATCATCTACTGTAATAGCACATGGATAGCCAGAAACAAATTGCATGCTGAAAGACTTCAGTGGCAGAATTTATCCCAAATGGCATTCTTAAACATCTATATCTGCCAAAAGGAGTATCGAAGGTGCTTAACAATGAAAATTTTTGGCCAAGCAAAATTTGCCAGAATGAGCTCTTTGCATCTAAGACAGAAAAAACAGTGGCATTTGGCATGAGGGCAGCAGCCTCTTCGACTGTGCACATTGGATGATGAGGCCATTTTAATGATTTTTCAAATTTCTTGGATCAAGACATAGTCTGATATCATCTGAGCTTTTCTTATGAGCTACTACCATGGAGGATACCCATTCAGTAGGTTCTTCTACTGGGCAAATTACTCCTAGCTGCACCATTCTGTCTAGCTCAGCTTTGACTCTGCTCTGCATAGCTACTGGAACTTTCTGTGCTGGTCTGCCAACTGGGCTGACCTCTGGGTCTAACTTCATACAGTACACAACTGGTTGTTTGCCTAGTTTGTCTGAACAAATATCAGCATACTTAGAAAAATAGTTTGGGCAAAATTTGAGCTGCTGTCATGCAGGCTTATATGGTGGACTTCTTTATTAAGTGAAATCAGTCCCATTTTCAAACTGTGTCTGAGGCCTAATAATGACTGCGTGTCTCTTGACTATGAAAAATTGCAAGTCATAGCTGTTCCCGGTGGAGTAACATGAAAGCACTAATGAGCCTTTAGTTTGAATCTCTTCACCATCATAAGCAACAAGCTTCGCACACTTTGTCAAATCAAGTTGTTCTGTAGCTTTTACTCTAGCAAATGTTTCTGCTGACATAACATTACACTTTGAGCCAGTATTTACTTTGAGCTTTACAGGACTCCCATTAATCCAAACAGTACAAAAGATCTCATTCTTTCCCCACAGATCTAATGCACTGACTGTTTCACCAAGCACAGATATACCATCAACATAAAATATTGGGCTGCAGCTTTCTAATTGATCAACCTGCCTCTTGGAATGCCCTCTTTTAATAAAAGAATGTGCCTTACTTGATTTACAAAATCTTTTGAAATGATTCCACTTATTGCAAGAATGACACTGCTGACCAAAAGCTAAGCCCTTTTCTCTTTTGGGTTTGTGATTTCCATCACAATTACAACCGTTGACAATGAAGCTTGGTGGGGGCACATGTTTTGACTTTGCTGACTCACCCTTATGCTTCACTCAGCATGCTCTGGAATTTGCTAGAAAGACTCGGGGTTTCTCAGGGGCTGTTACAGTACCTGCAGTAGCTGCCATGTGCTTAGGCCTGTTTCTTTTAACCATGTGCTGCATACTATCAACATGAGCTTTGTTACTGTGCCTTCCGCAGCTATTCTCATTTGTAAGCATACTTGTGTGCTTTTCTGTAAGCTCGTACATCTGAAAAATCTCAGTGGCCTTATTCAATGTTAAATCACTGTCTCAAAGCAAAATTTTTCTCACTGTGTCATTATTAATACCACACACAAGCCTGTCCTTTATCAACTCATCTCTCAAATAACCAAATCTGCACTTTTTAGCTGTATTTCTCAAGTAAGTTATATATGCCGCAAAAGTTTCATCAGGCTTTTGATCCTTTGTGTAAAATAAGTGCCTTTCAATTGTAATATCCATTTGGGGGTTACACATTTGTCTAAATTTACATTTTAAGCACTCTGGGTCTTCCCTTGTTTCACTATATGGTGGTTTCCTCCTCCCCTACAAACACAGCAGGTGCATACAGAAATGAATGCTCTCTTTCAATGGCCTCTGATCCAACTAAATTATGCAGGATAAATGCTTTTGTATGTGCATCTTTGTCAGAAAAAGCAGCCTGTATGAAAATATCATATTCCTGCTCAAACACTCTCCAGTTTCTGCAATATTGTTATCAAACACAAGCGGTGCGGGTCTGCAAAATCCTTCTGCCATGCCCACAGATTATAGTAAAATGCAATGCAAAATGGCCCTTGTAATTATGTATGAACAATCACACACACCAGGTACTTGTAATAATATTCAAGAGTGCACAATAAACTCTTTGAAAGACTATACTCTGCGAAACATGCTAAAATGTTCAGGTAACAGTGTAATGTCACTAAAATTGAAAATGTTAAAAACATAATGTAGAGTGTGTTGATTTGTTCAATTGTTCCTCCTGTTGTTTCTCCCATATTCCCCCCTTGTGTCTGCCCTTCCTCTGGGGTCTCCCAGTATACTGTACCTGATTCTATGAGTCTGAATTCTGCTCCCTGCATCCCGCCAACCTCTCCATATGTCTCAATAGTGGATATTCTAAAAGACTTTCACTGTATTGGGCATGCGACTCACTATTATTAACAACAGTTCCTTCGTCAAACACTTCTGATGTAAAAGCATCCACCTCCACTCCTGTCATGTTGCCAAAATCACATACTATTTTTGAATGATTAGGTAGAAGATAATATCCTTTTTCTAAATATTCCTCAGCATCTCTCATTAGTTTATTAGTCTTTCTTTCCTTGTTACATTTCAACAAAATCTCAATTTTATCAAATATTTTACTATAACTAAACTGATATAAGCCAAAACCTAAATCATGGACAATACTGTCATTCAAAGGTTTAATTTCTTGATCCATTTAAAGTAACTTATATTCATTGCCACAGATAATGATGCTTATTATTCTATGCCCATTTTATCAAATAAATCCAACAGTTCATAATGCATAATAGTACCCATCTCTTTTCCTGTCAGATACTTCCAAATTCTCAAGCCTCTAGGGACCTGGTTTAAGGAAATGCATTTATGAAAAAACAAGATGTCCACTTGGAGGGTTCTGTATCTCCTCAGTAGACTTTCAAACGTATGGAGTTGTGTATTCAAAGAACCTTGGTCGATGTACTCCTCACTAGGTGTTGTCAGCTTGAAGGTAGGTGTGTGCAACCATCTAGAGATGTCAATCACCTCCTGTTCACGATGCTGTATATTATGCCATCTTGATCCTTCACACAAAAGGTCATTGCCTGTATTCAAAGTTGTCAATGTATGACTTCCTCCTTCACATTATGTGGAAGTTGTTGGAATACTGGTTGGGTGGTTTCTAGTAGAGGACGTAATACAAAGGGATGGTTGGAAGGGAACCAGAAAATGCAAACTGCAAGGGGTGGTGAATTTGAGAGTTTATTGGAACACAAAGAAACTGTGTTGATTGCCATGTTGAAACCAGGACTAAATGAAGAAATAGCATCACATATTGTTTTAAAACTGCGAACAGGCACAATTTAGATGTTTTTTATTCTAAGTTGATGTTTATAGTTTTTTACTCTATTTTATTATGTACTAAACATCTTTTTTGCATATATGTATATTTAGTTATGTAGTAGTTGCAGACAGTTATACAAATATTATATATTTTATATGTACGATGTACATACACACATACAGTGGATATAAAAAGTTTATACACCCCTGTTAAAATGCCAGGTTTTTGTGATATAAAAAATGAGACCACAATAAATCATTTCAAAACTTTTCCCACCTTTAATGTGACCTATAACCTGTACAATTCAATTGAAAAACACGCAAATCTGTTAGGAGAAAAATATAAAAAATAAAAAAAACATACAATACGCTGGTTGCATAAGTGTGCACACCCTTAAACTAATACTTTGTTGAAGCACCTTTTGATTTAATTACAGCATTCAGTCTTCTTGGGTAGGAGATTATCAGCATGGCACATCTTGACCTGACAATATTTGCCCACTCTTCCTTGCAAAAGTGCTCCAAATCTGTCAGATTGTGAAGGCATATCTTCTGCACAGCCCTCTTCAGGTCACCCCACAGATTTTCTATTGGATTTAGGTCTGGGCTCCGGCTGGGCCATTCCAAAACTTTAATTTTCTTCTGGTGAAGACATTCTTTTGTTGATTTGGATGTATGCTTGGGGTCATTGTCATGTTGAAAGGTGAAATTCCTCTTCATCTGCAGCTTTCTAGCAGACGCCAGAAGGTTTTGGGCCAAAAGTGACTGGTATTTGAAATTGTTCATAATTTCCTCCACCTTGACTAAAGCCCCAGTTCCAGATGAAGAAAAGCAACCCCAAAGCATGATACTGCCACCACCATGCTTCACCATGGGGATGGTGTTTTTTTTGGTGATGTGAAGTGTTGTTTTTGCCCCAAATGCACTTTTTGGAAATGTGGCCAGAAATTTCAGCCTTGGTCTCATCAGACCATAACACATTTTCCCACATGCTTTTTGGAGACTTGCTGTCTTGTTTTGGAAAATTTTGCCAGGCCTGAATGTTTTTCTGTGTAAGAAAAGGCTTCCGTCTTGCAACCCTACCCCATAGCCCAGACATATGGAGAATACAGGAGAGTATTGTCACATGTAGTACACAACCAGTACTTGCCAGAAATTTCTGCAGCTCCTTCAGTGTTGCTGTAGGTCTCTTAGCAGCCTCCCTGACCATTTTTCATCTTGTCTTTTCATCAATTTTGGCGGGACGTCCAGGTCTTTGCAACATCACTGTTGTCCCATATTTTCTCCAATTTTTGATGGCTGTCTTCACTGTGTTCCATGGTATATCCAATGCTGTGGAAATTTTTTGTACCCTTCTCCTGACTGATACCCTTCAGCAATGAGATTCCTTTGATGCTTTGTAAGCTCTCTGCAAATCATGTTTTTTGGTGTAGCAGGCAACTGAGTAAATGTCAAGAAAATCTCACTAGGACAGCTGAACTTTATTTGGGGTTAATCAGAATCTCTTTGATTGATGGCAGGTGTGTACCCAAGAAGACTGAATGCTGTAATTAAATCAAAAAGTGCTTCAACAAAGTATTAGTTTAAGGGTGTGGACACACAGCAAAGTATTAGTTTAAGGGTGTGCACACTTATACAACCAGCGCATTGTATGTTTTTTATTTTCTGTTTTTTTCCCCTAACAGATTTGTTTGTTTTTCAATTTAATTGTACAGATTATAGGTCACATTAAAGGTGGAAAAAGTTTTGAAATGATTTATTGTGGTCTCATTTTTTTATATCACAAAAACCTAGCCTTTTAACAGGGGTGTGTAAACTTTTTATACCCACTTTGTGTGTGTGTATAATATATATATATATATATACATATATATATATATGTGTGTGTGTGTGTGTATGTTTACAGTTATTTGTTTTTTGCTTACACTGGTAAGTCATAATCGAAACTGTTATTTAAAAAAGGATATTAGATTATAAAGGGTAGTATTACAAAGGGTTAACAAGGGTTGATTTATATTGGCTGCTGCTGTGACATGCTGGTTGCAGGAACTTATTTAAATGAATTTTCAATTATTTTACTTAACTCTGATGAAGCCTTGTGGTGCCAGGGTGAAAGCGCGAAGTTTGATTATTAAAGTGTATTAAACGTCTCCGTTGCGGCTGTTGGCTTTGGTTATTTAGCCTTTTTTATGTTGTCCACATCTGTTTTTGTTACAGTACCACACTATTCCAAACTGTATGACAGGTCAGACAGCTGCTGAACTTTTTCTGATTAGACATGCTTGTGCTAGACTTGATTTGATCTAACCAGATACAGCTGTGGCTGACCCTAACAATAAATATCTTCAAAGAGCTTATCGTGACCATGTGCTTTATTTTCTGTACACTGTGTTCTAATTGTATTCTGATTTTAATTGCATATTTAATCTACAAAACAGATCACAGCTGTGTCTCTTCTGAATCACATAGAAATTAAATTTTCCCTCACTCTCCAATCCTGACATTGTTGTGTTTTTAAACTCAACTTTATTTCTGCTTGCCTGCCCCTTATGTTAGTTTGACCACATATTTCCTTTCCTCTCTGCTTTAATTTGCTATTGTAAGCACAAAATTATCATTTTATAAAATCACTCCCCTTCAGCTATATAAATTTATTGGCTATCCCACTGTATTCCATAGACCCAGAATACAAAGTGCTCACCCCCTTCCAATCTATCTTGCTCTTTTAAAATTAGTGACTCTCCATTTAGATTGCTAAAGCTTAAGTTACCCCCTTTTATATCTAACTTCTTAGTGAACACTGAAACTCTCAGGATATTAACCAATTTAGTTCCATCTTACTTTTAGAATTTGCAACATCTAATTCAAGACCACCAGTTATTGGACAGCCCACATTTTGCCTCTCAGTAGTCATTTTGGGATTAGTACTTCTGTTTTACTTCTGAAGGGAGAAGGAGCATAGGGATATTATTTCCTGGAGACTGCTTATCACCAGAAAGCATGGTAACTGCTTCATAGGTCCGAGCTTGGAATTTATGCTTATATTTTGCTCCTGGTGAGAGAAGGAGCAGAGTGCATTGATTCCTGACTGTTGTCTGGTTGCTATTCAAGCCAGCTAACAGGAATATTCTACAACAAGCCTACATCATCTGGGACAAGACTGTTGATCACCAAAGATCCTGTAGCCCACCTCTCATCTTGGGACTGGTACTGCTGCTTCTGGTGAGAGAAGAACAAAGGAGCATTGCATCCCAGCAGCATGAAGCTGTAGTAAGATCAGCACTAGTAGTAGCCAGACAGTAGCCAATCAGGCAAATTTCTTTTTTTCATCATTCTTGACAAAGCTAATTGTGTTTCTCCATGAGTATTGCTCAGGTTTTCACTACATGCTCTGTCCTCTAATTGTATTATTTTTTGAAACATCTCTTATTGAGCAGTCTTATATTCAGCCAGCATTTTCTTGATTTGTCTTCTGTTTTTTTTTTTTTTTTTGCAATTGTATCACCTCATCTAGATATCTTCTTAAAATCTTCCTCCACTTTTCAAGCCATTTGTTATTTGAGTTGATATACTCCTTCAGGTTTCATTTATTTTAATCGCCTCAGAGTACATTTGACTTATTTTTTCCTCTAGGTTACTGAAAGTCATGTCTTGCACCAAAGCCAGAGTTTGCACTGCTTTTTGCTGAACAGCTGCAGAATTCTTCCCGGTCAGTGTTTTCCTCACCTTTTGTGAGTGATTTTCTTTCAGGGTCTCTGGATTTCTTTTTGCTGGCATCCAGGCAGAGCACTTACTAGCCAGCTACTGAAATGTACCCCAAAATAAGAGTTTACTGTCTTTCTCCTCTGAGTTTCTGTTTTCACACTGAGAAAGCTGAAATTATGCTATTACTCAATGTGCTGCCACCTTGGAAGTCAAAAGTTTTTGTTCTTATCACTATTTGTATAAACATTTCATGATATAAATGTCATGTTATTCTGTAAAGCAGTTTTGTATAGTACTCATTTAGTGGTATTTTAAATGTGGGGGTCTTTTTTGTGGCTGTATATGTTAAAGATATTAAAGTAAACAAGTACTTTTCTACTTGTAATAAATACAGGTTTTACAGCATAATAAGAGAAAAAGGGTTGAACAAAACCAAGCTTAATATAGTGCTGTGATCTTGGGTTTGTGGGGTGGGAATGGGGTATAAAAGTGTTCTGATTATGTGTAAAACTAAGACGATGATAATGCTGTGATCTTGGGCTGATGGGGTGGGATTTAAAAGTGTACTGATTATATGTGGAACTAAGATGACAACTTCCCTTGATTTTACAATGGTTGATGTCTAGATTAATTTCTTTCAGTTAAGCTATAAACACTCTTTTTTAAGAAAATAGGCTTGAATAATAAGACAAAATGATGAAGGCCATAAAGAATGCAAAGCTCTTTGTATCTGTAAGGATATTGGCTTGCTTTTATTCCCATTAGCAAATGTTTTCAGTGAGAGAAACAAAGTCTGCAGGTGAAGGCAGTTAGCCAGGAGTATCATGTACATTCTGTTCTTAGTGAACTTTACAAAGCTTTATTCATGCATCTGCAAGCTCTTAGCTGTTTTTTCTCATTGTTGACTGCTTTTATATGGAGACAGGCTATTTGTAGGTACAAAAAACTAAGCTCTAAAGTTCTGAGCATTCTTTGCTGAGGGAAATGTAAAATTTAAAGGTGAAATGACAAGCAGTCCAGTGAAAAACACAATTTGAAATTATGGGAAGTGAATAAGAGATAGTAGCCTCCCCAGCAGCCTTAATACTTTAATACAGTGAATAGAACAATCCATAATTTAGTTTTATTTAAAGATAGCTAGTGCACTTTTTCCTGGCATGAAATATTAATGTTTTCTGAATGTATATACGCTGTTTTTTTCACATCTGGGAAGGGAATAGCAATAAGAAAGAAAACAGCAATTAATGTAAATGGGAACACAGGCTGACTTTAGCATAGGTAACCTTAATTTTAGATTAGATTATGGCTGTGGATACAGCTGTCAGTTTGGGGCAACTGTTCCCATCTGAAGGGTTACACTTTATTTGTTGAAAATGTACACAGTTTTGTGTGTGTTTGTTCAAAGTTAATAGGGGATAGGGATGTTCTGAAAATGTATTTAGTTTTTTGGTGTGAGGGTTTTCATTAAATCAAAAAGTATTGAGAAATGTGACATAGGTTCAACTGGAGATGAAAAGAGACAACCGGATAAAAGATCAGCCTGCCACACAGTGTGTGTATGTAAAACTGTTGTGTATAATAAGAGGGAGCAATAGCTTTTTATCATAATGGCTACTCTAGCCATAGTATCTTGCAATGTAAATGGCCTTACAGGTACAGAAAAAAAGGAGAGTACTGAATTATTGTAAGAACTGTATAGGGCAAATAACGCTCTGCAGGAGACACATATAGAAATAAATGAGCATGTGAATTTTACAAAGAAAGAATTTCAAGATGGATATTCAGCAGAATATCAGGGACAAAGGAAAAGGAGAGTGATAATTCTGATTGCTATAGGGGTCCAATAGTGATGCAAGAGGAAAAAAGACAAAAATGGGAGATTTGTGGTATTTACGAGCTACTGGCAAGGGAAGAAGATTGTGCTGACATGTATTCATATTCCACCAAAAACTACTATTGTGGAACTTCATTTTTGGAAGAAATAATCAGGTTTCAGCACTGTATATTACTTATAGGTAGGGAATGAAACTTGATTTATAATAGTGAGGATGTACCAGGAGCATAGAAAGGAAAATATTACAAAAGAGGATACATTGCTAAAGAAATTTATGACAATATTTGGTAGGGAAGATATTAATTCTGTAGTAGGAACTCAGACAGAATTTACATATTATTTCCCAAGGTATAACAACTGGGGTAGACTGGACAGAAATTTAATTTCACAGGAGCATGTGCATTTGACTGAAAGTTTTGCCATGCATCCAGTAACTATTTTCAGATTTTCATCAATAAAAACCAATATAAAAATGCAGGCTAATGAAGTAAAAGTGAGACACTAACATGTTCCCCTTACCTGTTAAAATAGAGGAATTTAACAAATGGGTAGTAGTGATTATTTGAGACTTACTAGGTAAGATAGAAATTTCTTCAGAAGTAATAGGAATTATTTAGAGGGGTTGCATTGTAGAATAAGGGGAATCTCAAAGAACAAGAAAAGGAGCAACAGTATTTGAATAATATGCATGAGTTTAGAAGGGCCACTGTTAAGCAACTATTTTTTGATATAACTCCAGAACACAAAAAAAATTAGCACAGTGATAGAGGCAACTGAAAATAGGAATGGCTGTTGCTAAACTTAGGAAGCCTACAACAAGAAAAATAACCAGAGCTCCTCTACAGGTATTAGAGATATTTTGGGGATTTTGTGAAAATTTGTATAAAACAGAGGAACATGGAAAGCAAGATAGAGCACAAATGGAAATGTTATGGAAGATTCAATTATGCCAAGATTAGAGAGAGATGAGGAAAAACTGGTGATGAATAATCAATCTGCAGGGAAGTCTCCAAAAGGTTTGGATTTTGTTTAATACTATTTTAAAAAGAGGAGAAGCACCAGCATCTTAGAAGAAATCTATGGTGGCTGTATTATCCAAAGAAGGGAAAGATATATTAGACCCAGTCTCATATAGACCCATTTCAATTTTAAACCATGATTATAATGTTTATTTCTGTATTAGCTAAAAGAATGGCAACAGTGTTGCCAAAATTGATAGATATGGATCAGTGTGGTTTTGTGGTGGGGAGATATTTGACAACATTTATTAAACAATGATGATGCAGGGGGGAAGAAGAATATGAGAAAATAGCACTGTTTCTGGTAGGTCTTAATGCAGAGAAAGTATTCAACAGAATAAGTTGGGATTCTATGAGTAAGGCAATAGAATAATTTGCATTCCCCAAAACAGTAATAAGGTTATGTAGGAATATATATATATATATATATATATATATATATATATATATATATATATATATATATATTTAGGACAAGAAATAAAGTGGGAGAGTTTCTCTCTAAATAAGTTCTGTTTCCTTTATATTTACAACCATTGGCAAAGAAAAAAGGGAACCAGAAATTCAAGGCTATAATTGGTGTGGTAATCAGGAAAGGTTGGCATTATTTGCAGACAATATTATTTTGTACTTGATAAATCACATCTCAGTGATTTGGGGCATTTTGAGACAGTTTCAAGTATTTTCAGGATATAAAATTAATGAAGACAAAATAAAGGCTGCAGCTGTAAATTATGTACCTACTCATGACATGGTTCAGCAATACCCATATTTATGGGGACATGATAAAATGAAGCACTTAGGACTATGGGTTAAAAAGGATTTTGTTATGGCAGCTAGGGATATGTGGGAAGAGATTAAATAAAAGACAACAACAGAAAAACTTTGAAACTGGAAGCTCCTACTTATGGATATGAATAGTAAGAAAGAAGCACTAAAAATGTTTTAGTCCCTTTAGATTTTTATGCAGGTCAGGAATATTTTTTTCAACCAGAGGAAAAGTTGTGGAGAATAATTAATAAAGGGATGTGTGAAGATTGGAGGAAGATGGGCGAAGGCTGCCAGCCTAGTCAAATAGAATTTGATACATAATTCTATCAACTGTATAAATAAATGTAAAATGCAGGCTTGTGTTTGTAAATGAAAGAAAACACTGTAAAATGTGAACTTCAAGATTGTTGCAACATTGCCATCTGTTGTAAGGAAAACTAAGCCAAGCATTTCAAATGTGTATTTTGAAGTTGGAAAGATCTTATGAATCTCTTTGATGTTTTACAAGTCGGCTCCAGTGAGTCTGGATGAAGGTTTCATGCCCATTGTTTTAAGGTTAAAGTTAAGGGCCAGAATTTACATGTGGGAGGTGCTTTATTGCTCTGGTTTCTGCTAGAGTGTACATGTGAAGTATTTTATTGTTGTAGTTTCCTGAGCAGGTGTTAGCTTGTTAAATAATGCAGTTTGTGGCCTGGGAACTCCAGACTAAGTGTCAAGATGATGTAATGTGAATACTGAGAAAACCTAAGTGTCAAGCTGTTGGTTAGTGTTTAAAAAATATTGTTCAGTGAGAGACTAGAAAGCATTTTGATCTTGGACATCTAACCCAGCACTGCTTGCTCCTTATGTATGTAAGTAGGATTATAGCACTGTGTTTTCTCTTAAGATTATATAAAGATTAGAAATTTAGAGTAAGTGTTTTTCTTTCACATCAGACCTGTCCTACTATATTGTTTTAAGTTTCTGTGTGATCTCTGAACTCTTAGATATCTCTGTGGTGCAGTAGTATTGTCTTGTGTTTTAATTATTTATTATTAAATATTTTAAAAACCTTTACCTGTGGCTGGTTTGTATAGAGAAGTAGGCTCTAGAGTACATTGCATATTTATAGAGTTCATTGTAATAGGCCACTCTAAAATAAGCCTTAGACTGAATAGTCACATTACCAATTGGATAATAATATTGCACAGTAATAATTGGACACCCTTTTAAGGGCCTTTTAGCAGCTGATAATATTAGCTGGTGGTGGCAGAAATTCCTACCATATAATCTGGGTAAAGGGGTACAGCTGGAGAATCTCTGTCAGCCTTTCCCAGGAGTATCTGTGAAGTTGTATAAATACTTATCTCAAAGTGTGGGTGTGTGTCAGCTACCTGGGCAGGGACATGAAGCACTGGTTGGACAAAGAGGGTACTGGAGGTTAGCTTGCCAGCTAGGCTGAGATCTGGACCCTATAGCTGTGCCAGTGGGGAGTCTTATTGGGGACCTGGAGAGCAAGGGAGCAACCAGCCCCAGACTGACTGATCTTTGTGTGCACTTAAGGGAAATTGTACTTTACTGTGTGTATTAGTTATCCTTTCCTCTTCTAGGAGTCGCCCTCTCTGGTGTCAGTGGTGAGGATTGAGGCTTCTTGATTGCTGGGCCAGGGCTCGGGTGTCACATATTGGTGGCAGTGGTTGGGATAGCCTATCACATATTGGCTTGCTGTGGTGGGATCCACATCACATATTGATTAGTTTGCAAATACTCAAGTGGCAGAATGCTGACCAGAGAAACACCACGAACACAATATCTGCACGAACAGCAAACGAAAGATTTATTTAAAAATAAGCGCTTTCGGTAGAGAGCATTCTCTCCACCTTCATCAGATAACAGTTTGATATCAAGCACCTCCTTTTATACACAGCTAAAAATTGTTTAATTAGTTAACACAATTAGTGGTGAACCAATATCGTGCAGATATTGTGTTCGTGGTGTTTCTCTGGTCAGCATTCTGCCACTTGTGTGTTTTTCAACAGTTTTATTGATACTTCGTTTAGTCCGTTTGTCTCGTGGCAGTGCTGTAATGGAGCAGAATCAGGAACACTCTGCAGAGGAGCAGCAGCTTGGTACGCAAATTGATCTCTTTGACCCAGGACACGGAAGTCAGCAACCGAGTGGTGTCCCTTTTACCAACCGTTTGAAACCGAGTGGTGTTCTCCCTACAAACTGTTCGCAGGGTGATTTAACCATTCTGGTTAACCTCTTACTGGAGAAAGTGGATTTCCTAACACAACAAGTGCAGGAAGCAAGGTCGGTGAACAACATAGCACCGGCGGGTGTAAATGAAAGAAACACTGCTCCCACTATCATAACGAACTCTGGGCTTGTAGGAGGAGCGGTTACTCCAGGAATGGTAGCGACTGGGGGAACACGAACCAGGGTAGTTCCCCAACCTGGATCGGAAGCAGTTTCTAACACCGTAGAACGGCCGACTACTTCAGCTGTGGACAGAGGGACTAATTTCACTACAATTCCGAGTCTTGCAGCCGTTTTAGCTAAGAAGGATTTTTTTTGGACTGAAAATGACGTAAACAATTGTACTGAAAATCAAGGGGTGAGTAATAACAGCACAACAGCTCTTGGTTTTCAAACTAGCTTGGATGAATTTGATTTAAAGTTATTCTGCTGTAGAAAGCTACAGCTGGAAATTTCGTACCTGCAGGAATGTATGGAAAAACATATAGTTCCCAAGGGCTTACGCCAATGGCGTTTCCCAGCTGGTTTAATCACTGGTTCTGTGTTTCACAAAGAACTCCTTGGCCTTTTTGATAAACAGGCCATGGAATTCATGGAAGCTCTTGTTAACTTTTATTCTACTGAGATTGGTGTATTACAAGATGAACTGAGCAAATTAGAATCTGTGATATTACAACACACAGATTTTCCAAGGTTTAAATATGACTATTTAAGAACATTATCCAGTATTGAGGCATCAATTACAAAGATGCTCAACAATAAAAAACATAAAATTCATAGAGACCTAAAAGAATATGAAAATAACAAAGCCTATCCACTACCACCTCCAGGGCAAGTGGCTAAGTGGAGGTTACAGACTGTGGGTACTAATGAGGATAATATTGTCAACGCTGCTCAGACTCATCCTGGTAATACGGATGGAGAGGTTGATCAACCTCTTCGAAGAAGTGAACGGTTGAGAAATAATAATGGGGGGAACAACCAGATTAATGGTGTTCATTCCAACAGTCCTCAGGGAAGAGTTGGGGCTGGAATTGCTGAAAATCAACAGGATTTTCACAGGAATTTGCATCCAGCGAACACAACGTCGAACAACAATATGAACAACAATCGACGGAACAATCAGAGAAGGAAAAGGGGCAATCAGCGGAGACGCTAGAGCCCCCCTATGTGGCAGATGAGGACTTGGCTGATTCCTTATCACTGGCACAACAGGGGCCTTCTATTCTTTATAACTCTTCTAAGGACTTTAAAATTTATAATTACACTGTGTTGAATGTAAATACATATGTGGTTGATTTCCTAGCCAAAGGATTATCATTTGTTCCAGATAGACACTGTGATTTGGTCAAAACAATCATAGATTTAAAACTTTTTGTTAGGAAACTGAACCTCGCTTTCACTCTAAGGAACACTCCTTCACTCTTGAGTTCCGCAAGAGTGTCGAGTGTCTTTAACCCACCCCTAACAGGAATTTTAGCCTTTTTTGAAAAATCATGTGAACTTGATTTAAGGGACTTAGCACATAGAAACCATGTGGGTAGCATGAATGACAGTAGATCTTGTCCCAATGCAAGCTCAGATGAATTAGCATTTATACAAATGCTCAATGAATGTAACATCAGGGTGATGGCACCTGATAAGGGAGGGGGGTTGATTTTTATGGATCAACACGTGTATGATAACAAGATCAATCAGTTACTTAGTTCTAATTCTTATGTGCAGGCTAGTATTAATGAGGTCAATAGGGCCTACAGTAAGATTAGAGAAGTACTGAGGGATTTGTTTTTAGAAGGAATTATTGACCATGACACCTTACAGTACATTACGATGTCAGCACCCAGGATCCCCACCATTTTCGGCACACCAAAGATCCACAAGGATTTGATTGACCCTCCTTTCAGACCAATTGTGGATGGTAGAGGGTCAATCACATTTATGTGCCAAATTAGTTGACAGCATTTTGAAGCCTCTATTAAAATCAGAGCTTCAAATATGCAGGGATTCCTGGAGTTTTTTGGAAGATGTTGGGAAAATTCCCTTTGATCCATCTAACATATTTTTAGTTGTGGATATAAAAGACCTTTATACAGTGATTCCACACCAAATAGGTGTCGAATGGACAGTGGATTTCATGCTAAGGAAAGGGGCATCAATAGATCAGATGCATTTAGTTGAAACCCTGCTAGATTTAATTCTTACTAACAACTACTTAGTGTTTAACAATACATTCTTCCTTCAAACAACAGGTATAGCAATGGGTTCTCCCTGTGGTTGCACTTTTGCTAACAGTGTGCTAGCACAATGGGAGAACCAATACCTTTTCACAAATCCACTTTTTAAAACAAATGTCTCTTGGTACACCAGGTACCAAGATGACATGTTTTTCTTGTGGAAGGGTACATCTAACCTAATATCAAATTTTATTGATAGTATCACTAGGTCAACCAATTTTTTGGAATTCACATATTCCTTTAATGAAATGGAAATTACGTTCTTAGACGTAAAACTAAGGAAGGATGTAATGCAGAATAAGTTAAAATCAACCATTTACAGGAAAACAACTTTCTCTAACACCTATCTGCATTTTACCAGCTCACATCCCTTCCACCAAAAGAAGAGTGTGGTTAAGGGACAATTTGTCAGGGCCGCAAGGATGGTCTCTGAGCAAGATGAGTTCCTTAGGGAATGTGATCACATTTCTTCTATGTTTTCATTGAGGGGGTATCCAAATTCATTTATTGATACTATTCGGATGGAAGTTATCACTAAAAGAGAATCAGGGCATTTTCAACCCATTCTCAGAGACGGAAGAACAGTTATTAAAACTACTAATAATACAATTGTTAATTCCTTTAGTAACATTTCCTTTTTATTTACTTTTTGTTTAGATTACAGGGCCATTCAAAATATTTTTAACAAAAACTGGAATGTTCTGTTGGAAGATCAAGAGTTAACCAAATGTGTGGGTGAAACACCCAAGTTCACTTACAGGAGGGGGTTAAATTTAAAGAATGTGTTAGAAAGAACTAATAACAAGTCCCACAGCATCATAAAGGGAATGAATAAATGTGGGTGTTGCCCACAGTGTAAATTTGTTTCAGTGGGCAACAGTATATGCATGGCAGGGAAAGATTACAAAATTAAAGGTAAATTTAACTGCCTATCTAGAGGAGTGGTCTATGTGGCAACATGCAGACAATGTTCTGCGTTTTACATCGGTAAAACCGATAGGCCAGTTAAGAAAAGAATATACGAGCATGTACATGCCATAAGTATTGGGGACATGAATAATGCCTTGGCAAAACATGTTAGCCAACATGTTGACCATTCCTTCTTGTTCTCTATTATACAACAAGTACAACCCTCCATTAGGGGAGGGCCTTGGCAACTCGAGCTAGAGGAACAGGAGGTTTTTTGGCAAGTACGTACGTCATCATACATTTTTCCAGGCTTAAATGAGATAGTTTCTATAAAGTGTATTTTAAAACTAAAAGCTCTCAGGAGGTAGGGAATAGTATTTCACCTTTAAATCTATCAAGTTACGTAGCATTTGTTGTACATATTCATCCACACCTATCAAATATAGAAACAAGTAATTATTTGTAAATAACATAACACCAAACTAATTGTAACCACAATAAATATACAACATAGGGAAGCAGATACAGTAAGGAAATGTATACGCTATGTCTAGATGTATATGATTTTTCTGCACCTATGTTAGGAAGTTTCTTTTGTGTGTGTGTGTTTACACACACCAATACCCGTGTGTGTTTATATATATTAATTTTACAATCTATCTAGTAACAACTTATGCAGAATTCTAAGGATGTATGTACAATCCTATTTTTGCATTGTCTTCATTATTTTATCAATTTATCAATTTATTCATGTCAAGGCTGCATTTAAGTATAAGTTATGTAGTCACCAACTATATATATATATACACATATATATATATACATATATTCGTATTCATGACATCAGTAGTTAGAGAATATAATTTGCGTATCATGTTATGAGCATGGAGTTATTTAGTTATTTAGTTATTCACTAATTTATTCATATAACATTTTTTCATATGTTATTTATTAGTATTGTTTTTTATATTTATGTATACACATCAAGACATCAATTTGTTTTTATTAAGGGCTTGTTATTAATGGTTTTTTATGTGCATTGAGCATAGCCCATTTTAAACTCACCACCTTTGGATCATCACAGCTTAAGTTATTGGTTCACCACTAATTGTGTTAACTAATTAAACAATTTTTAGCTGTGTATAAAAGGAGGTGCTTGATATCAAACTGTTATCTGATGAAGGTGGAGAGAATGCTCTCTACCGAAAGCGCTTATTTTTAAATAAATCTTTCGTTTGCTGTTCGTGCAGATATTGTGTTCGTGGTGTTTCTCTGGTCAGCATTCTGCCACTTGTGTGTTTTTCAACAGTTTTATTGATACTTCGTTTAGTCCGTTTGTCTCGTGGCAGTGCTGTAATGGAGCAGAATCAGGAACACTCTGCAGAGGAGCAGCAGCTTGGTACGCAAATTGATCTCTTTGACCCAGGACACGGAAGTCAGCAACCGAGTGGTGTCCCTTTTACCAACCGTTTGAAACCGAGTGGTGTTCTCCCTACAAACTGTTCGCAGGGTGATTTAACCATTCTGGTTAACCTCTTACTGGAGAAAGTGGATTTCCTAACACAACAAGTGCAGGAAGCAAGGTCGGTGAACAACATAGCACCGGCGGGTGTAAATGAAAGAAACACTGCTCCCACTATCATAACGAACTCTGGGCTTGTAGGAGGAGCGGTTACTCCAGGAATGGTAGCGACTGGGGGAACACGAACCAGGGTAGTTCCCCAACCTGGATCGGAAGCAGTTTCTAACACCATAGAACGGCCGACTACTTCAGCTGTGGACAGAGGGACTAATTTCACTACAATTCCGAGTCTTGCAGCCGTTTTAGCTAAGAAGGATTTTTTTCGGACTGAAAATGACGTAAACAATTGTACTGAAAATCAAGGGGTGAGTAATAACAGCACAACAGCTCTTGGTTTTCAAACTAGCTTGGATGAATTTGATTTAAAGTTATTCCGCTGTAGAAAGCTACAGCTGGAAATTTCGTACCTGCAGGAATGTATGGAAAAACATATAGTTCCCAAGGGCTTACGCCAATGGCGTTTCCCAGCTGGTTTAATCACTGGTTCTGTGTTTCACAAAGAACTCCTTGGCCTTTTTGATAAACAGGCCATGGAATTCATGGAAGCTCTTGTTAACTTTTATTCTACTGAGATTGGTGTATTACAAGATGAACTGAGCAAATTAGAATCTGTGATATTACAACACACAGATTTTCCAAGGTTTAAATATGACTATTTAAGAACATTATCCAGTATTGAGGCATCAATTACAAAGATGCTCAACAATAAAAAACATAAAATTCATAGAGACCTAAAAGAATATGAAAATAACAAAGCCTATCCACTACCACCTCCAGGGCAAGTGGCTAAGTGGAGGTTACAGACTGTGGGTACTAATGACGATAATATTGTCAACGCTGCTCAGACTCATCCTGGTAATACGGATGGAGAGGTTGATCAACCTCTTCGAAGAAGTGAACGGTTGAGAAATAATAATGGGGGGAACAACCAGATTAATGGTGTTCATTCCAACAGTCCTCAGGGAAGAGTTGGGGCTGGAATTGCTGAAAATCAACAGGATTTTCACAGGAATATGCATCCAGCGAACACAACGTCGAACAACAATATGAACAACAATCGACGGAACAATCAGAGAAGGAAAAGGGGCAATCAGCGGAGACGCTAGAGCCCCCCTATGTGGCAGATGAGGACTTGGCTGATTCCTTATCACTGGCACAACAGGGGCCTTCTATTCTTTATAACTCTTCTAAGGACTTTAAAATTTATAATTACACTGTGTTGAATGTAAATACATATGTGGTTGATTTCCTAGCCAAAGGATTATCATTTGTTCCAGATAGACACTGTGATTTGGTCAAAACAATCATAGATTTAAAACTTTTTGTTAGGAAACTGAACCTCGCTTTCACTCTAAGGAACACTCCTTCACTCTTGAGTTCCGCAAGAGTGTCGAGTGTCTTTAACCCACCCCTAACAGGAATTTTAGCCTTTTTTGAAAAATCATGTGAACTTGATTTAAGGGACTTAGCACATAGAAACCATGTGGGTAGCATGAATGACAGTAGATCTTGTCCCAATGCAAGCTCAGATGAATTAGCATTTATACAAATGCTCAATGAATGTAACATCAGGGTGATGGCACCTGATAAGGGAGGGGGGTTGATTTTTATGGATCAACACGTGTATGATAACAAGATCAATCAGTTACTTAGTTCTAATTCTTATGTGCAGGCTAGTATTAATGAGGTCAATAGGGCCTACAGTAAGATTAGAGAAGTACTGAGGGATTTGTTTTTAGAAGGAATTATTGACCATGACACCTTACAGTACATTACGATGTCAGCACCCAGGATCCCCACCATTTTTGGCACACCAAAGATCCACAAGGATTTGATTGACCCTCCTTTCAGACCAATTGTGGATGGTAGAGGGTCAATCACATTTGCGTGTGCCAAATTAGTTGACAGCATTTTGAAGCCTCTATTAAAATCAGAGCTTCAAATATGCAGGGATTCCTGGAGTTTTTTGGAAGATGTTGGGAAAATTCCCTTTGATCCATCTAACATATTTTTAGTTGTGGATATAAAAGACCTTTATGCAGTGATTCCACACCAAATAGGTGTCGAATGGACAGTGGATTTCATGCTAAGGAAAGGGGCATCAATAGATCAGATGCATTTAGTTGAAACCCTGCTAGATTTAATTCTTACTAACAACTACTTAGTGTTTAACAATACATTCTTCCTTCAAACAACAGGTATAGCAATGGGTTCTCCTGTGGTTGCACTTTTGCTAACAGTGTGCTAGCACAATGGGAGAACCAATACCTTTTCACAAATCCACTTTTAAAACAAATGTCTCTTGGTACACCAGGTACCAAGATGACATGTTTTTCTTGTGGAAGGGTACATCTAACCTAATATCAAATTTTATTGATAGTATCACTAGGTCAACCAATTTTTTGGAATTCACATATTCCTTTAATGAAATGGAAATTACGTTCTTAGACGTAAAACTAAGGAAGGATGTAATGCAGAATAAGTTAAAATCAACCATTTACAGGAAAACAACTTTCTCTAACACCTATCTGCATTTTACCAGCTCACATCCCTTCCACCAAAAGAAGAGTGTGGTTAAGGGACAATTTGTCAGGGCCGCAAGGATGGTCTCTGAGCAAGATGAGTTCCTTAGGGAATGTGATCACATTTCTTCTATGTTTTCATTGAGGGGGTATCCAAATTCATTTATTGATACTATTCGGATGGAAGTTATCACTAAAAGAGAATCAGGGCATTTTCAACCCATTCTCAGAGACGGAAGAACAGTTATTAAAACTACTAATAATACAATTGTTAATTCCTTTAGTAACATTTCCTTTTTATTTACTTTTTGTTTAGATTACAGGGCCATTCAAAATATTTTTAACAAAAACTGGAATGTTCTGTTGGAAGATCAAGAGTTAACCAAATGTGTGGGTGCAACACCCAAGTTCACTTACAGGAGGGGGTTAAATTTAAAGAATATGTTAGAAAGAACTAATAACAAGTCCCACAGCATCATAAAGGGAATGAATAAATGTGGGTGTTGCCCACAGTGTAAATTTGTTTCAGTGGGCAACAGTATATGCATGGCAGGGAAAGATTACAAAATTAAAGGTAAATTTAACTGCCTATCTAGAGGAGTGGTCTATGTGGCAACATGCAGACAATGTTCTGCGTTTTACATCGGTAAAACCGATAGGCCAGTTAAGAAAAGAATATACGAGCATGTACATGCCATAAGTATTGGGGACATGAATAATGCCTTGGCAAAACATGTTAGCCAACATGTTGACCATTCCTTCTTGTTCTCTATTATACAACAAGTACAACCCTCCATTAGGGGAGGGCCTTGGCAACTCGAGCTAGAGGAACAGGAGGTTTTTTGGCAAGTACGTATGTCATCATACATTTTTCCAGGCTTAAATGAGATAGTTTCTATAAAGTGTATTTTAAAACTAAAAGCTCTCAGGAGGTAGGGAATAGTATTTCACCTTTAAATCTATCAAGTTACGTAGCATTTGTTGTACATATTCATCCACACCTATCAAATATAGAAACAAGTAATTATTTGTAAATAACATAACACCAAACTAATTGTAACCACAATAAATATACAACATAGGGAAGCAGATACAGTAAGGAAATGTATACGCTATGTCTAGATGTATATGATTTTTCTGCACCTATGTTAGGAAGTTTCTTTTGTGTGTGTGTGTTTACACACACCAATACCCGTGTGTGTTTATATATATTAATTTTACAATCTATCTAGTAACAACTTATGCAGAATTCTAAGGATGTATGTACAATCCTATTTTTGCATTTTCTTCATTATTTTATCAATTTATTCATGTCAAGGCTGCATTTAAGTATAAGTTATGTAGTCACCAACTATATATATATACACATATATATATACATATATTCGTATTCATGACATCAGTAGTTAGAGAATATAATTTGCGTATCATGTTATGAGCATGGAGTTATTTAGTTATTTAGTTATTCACTAATTTATTCATATAACATTTTTTCATATGTTATTTATTAGTATTGTTTTTTATATTTATGTATACACATCAAGACAGCAATATGTTTTTATTAAGGGCTTGTTATTAATGGTTTTTTATGTGCATTGAGCATAGCCCATTTTAAACTCACCACCTTTGGATCATCACAGCTTAAGTTATTGGTTCACCACTAATTGTGTTAACTAATTAAACAATTTTTAGCTGTGTATAAAAGGAGGTGCTTGATATCAAACTGTTATCTGATGAAGGTGGAGAGAATGCTCTCTACCGAAAGCGCTTATTTTTAAATAAATCTTTCGTTTGCTGTTCGTGCAGATATTGTGTTCGTGGTGTTTCTCTGGTCAGCATTCTGCCACTTGTGTGTTTTTCAACAGTTTTATTGATACTTCGTTTAGTTTGCAAATACTAATTGGCTTGTAGTGGTGTGGGTAAAGCGAATTCCTCTAGCTTATGTACAGTGATCTCTAAAAGTGTTTTGTACTCTAAAACAGCCATGTAGTGTATATTCAATGTTCAGATTACAATTGTTTTATTTCCTTTGTTAGCTTAGTGGTAGTCAGGGTGAGCAGGCAGCATGTCAGCAGAGGAGTATGGAAAGCTGACAAGGAGCCAGCTGGCAGAGATGTGCCAGGCTAGGGGACTGGTGCATGAAAACCTGACTAAGGCAGACTTGATTGCAGCCTTGGTTACAGCTGCATCAGAAAACAGCAGCCTGGAGGACAATCAGACTGACAGTGGAGATACAATATCCTCAGAGAATGGACAGCTCAACCTCTCTGCAGTGGACTTAAAAATCCAGCTGGAGCTAAAGAGACTTGAGTTGGAGGCCAGGCGTATGGAACTAGAAGCAGCTGAGAAAATGAGGAGTCTACAAGCTGAGGAAAATGAAAGGCAGAGGAGGCATGAGAGGGAAATGCTGACTCTTCACCAGAGTCATGGAGGTAATGGGGAAGGGAGTAACTAGACCCCAGAAGCACAAAATGTCAGTAAATTTCTTCCACAGTTTAAAGAGGGGGATACTTTTGATAGCTTCATTCATATATTTGAGCAGGTTTGTAAACAGTATGAAGTTGGCTAAGGTCTCTGAGTATAGTTCCTGACCCCCTTACTCCATGGTAAAGCTGTAACTTCTTTAGCAAAAATGCATGACACTGACTGTTTTGATTATACTGCTGTAAAAAGACACTTGGAATGTTTTAAGCTAACACCTGAAATGTATAGGAAAAGGTTTTTGAGCATAGATGCAAGGCAGATGAAAATGTATGTGAATATGTTGCTGAACTGAGCATTTATTTTCATAGCTGGGTGAGTGGATGTCAGGTCACCACTTTTGAAGGGCTGGCAGACCTTTTGATAAGGGAACAAGCCCTTAGCAGCCTGAGGACATGAGGATCTGGTTAGTTGATAGACAGTGTGCTACTTCAGAAGGGTTGGGGAAGAAGGGAGACCTATACCTAGCAAGCAGGGCAGCCCTGCACAAGAAAGGGACCCCCAGTACTGCTCATGGGACCAAAGGAACCCATGGTGGGCAGCACGTTCTGCCCCAACAGAATCCACCAGTAGCAGGGGAAGCCACAAGTCCAGGTATATGTCCAGGAGCTAGGGTTAAATGTTTTGAATGCAACCAGTGGGGCCATGTGGATAACAGGTGTCCACAGAGGCAAAGTGGGGAACAAAAGGTGAAAGCGTCAGTAAGTGAGAAAGACAAAATGCCAATAGTAGGTTGTCTTGGGACAACAAGGTTACCAAACTAACACCAGAGGTTATATCCTATTGCAGTGAATGGCAAAGAGGCCATTGCTAAGAGAGACACAGCCTCTGATATAATCATTGCAAAGCCTGCACTGGTTACAGAAGGGCTCTACTTGCCTGGGCAGTCTACTCCAGTCAGGGCTTTAGTAGGGATCCCATTCCAAATACCTTTGGCTAGGGTTCACCTTGACTGGGAGGGTGGAAAAGGAAGCCAGCAAGTAGGTGTGTTTGAGGATATGCCTGCAGATGTCCCGATAGGGAATGTTTTTGATAGTGCAGTACCCTGCGCTTGTGCAGATGTTCTTCATGTTTCACTGTTGCATCGGGCACTGTGCGGCAAGAAAGACTACAGAAAATGGCATTGACTGCCTGTTTTATACCCCTGATGACCTGACGTCATGGAAGAAGAGACAGCAACTGACGCAGGACCCAAGACTTTGGAATTCAGGCCGACTGAGGGCAACCTGCCAGCAGATTACCTAAATGTAATGACTGCAACAGTGAATATACTCGAACATCTACATTTATGGTACGTGTACACAACTGTACTTTACACACAGTCAGGCTTGGAGACAAGCATGTAAGTCTGGTAGCCTGGGGGAGACCCAGACAGACTGCACACTTGCAGCCATGACTGCTGAGGTGGTTACTTCAGGGAGGGAGCTGCTCTGTAGCAGTGAGATTGAAGGTGAACCACAGCTGCTTGTGGGTACTGATGGTCCCTTGGACAGAGTGGCTGCAAAGGTAGAGGTGAGTAGTAGTACCTAGGCTGATGGTGAGGCACCACTGTCAGAGGATGCCAGACTTCCTGTGGAAGGGGAGCTGGGAAGGGTTACTGGGAGAGACTTGAGACAGGCTCAGCTCTCAGACCCTATACTGCAAGGCCTGAGTGAGGCACCTGATTCTCAAGGGAAGGGTTAATCTGTATACTGGAACAAAGGGTTACTGTACATTGAGTGGACCCCTGTGGGAGGGCTAGAAGGTGAGAGAGTACAGCAGTTGGTAATGCCTAGAGATTACCTTCTGGTGCTTCTAGCCATAGCCCATGATATTCCCTTTGCAGGTCATATGGGCATAAAACGTACAAAGAGGCATATTATGCAAACCTTCTATAGGCCTGGAATTTCCAGAGATGTAGCAGGGTACTGCAGGACATGTGAGCAGTGCCAAAAGGTAGGCAAGGCAGGAGACAAGGTGAGAGTTCCTTTGATGCCTTTGCCTGTGATTGAGGAGCCATTTCAGAGGGTAGCTATGGATATTGTGGGTCCTCTGAGTACTCCGAGTTCCACAGGGAAAAGTATATCCTAGTGATTGTAGATTATGCTACACGATACCCTGAGGCCGTGGCTTTGTCCTCCATTGAGGCCGAGAAGGTGGCAAATGCTTTGCTAGAGATTTTCAGCAGGGTAGGATTCTCAAAGGAAATACTGTCTGACAGAGGTGCCAATTTTATATCAGAACTGCTGGCTTGTCTGTGGAGGTCCTGTGGGGTGAAACACATGAAGACTACCCCGTACCATTCCCAGACTAATGGTCTTGTTGAGAGGTTAAACTCTACAATCAAGTCCATGCTATGGGCATTTGCAGATCAGTTTAAGAGGGAGTGGGACAAATATTTGCCCCATCTGTTGTTTGCTTACAGAGAGGTTCCCCAGGAATCCACGGGTTTTTCACCTTTTGAGTTGCTCTATGGGCATAGGGTGAGGGGGACCTGTATATTTAATTCAAGATGAGTGGGAAGGTGAGTGTGAGTCTCACAAGGAGTCTGTTGTGGCATATGTCCTGAACCTCAGGACAAGGCTCAGGGAACTCATGGGCTTGGCCCAGGAGAACCTGGCAGAAGCCCAACAACAGAAAGCGGTGTGGTATGACAGGAATGCTTGAGCTATAGAATATGCTGTGGGGCAGCAGGTAATGGTTCTCATTCCTGTCAGACACAATAAGCTGCAAGTAGCTTGGGAGGGACCCTACAAGGTGGTAAGAAAGGTAAGTGATGTTAACTACATGGTGGAAGTGCTATGCAGATGGCAGGGGCACAAAATGTACCATGTTAACATGATGAAACCATACCATGATAGGGAGGCCCTTATGCTGAGCATTTGCAGTGGACTGCAGGAGGAGTCTGAGGCAGATCTGTGGACTGATCTCCTCAGTGAGGCTCGGGCTGACACCTTGGTGGAAGGGGTAGCAATGTCCCAGCAGCTATATCCTACCCAGGTTCGGGAAATCTGAGCAGTGTTGCAGGAATTTGGGGACATGTTCACTGGGAAACCAGGAAGCACCCACCTAGTGCAGCACCGGGTGGATACAGGACCCCAGAGGCCTATTAGGCAGGCCAATTATAGGGTACCTGAGAGAGTCAAACAGACTCTGAGGGAAGAGGTACAGGAGATGTTGGAACTAGGGGTGATTCAGGAGTCCAACAGTCCCTGGGCCTCCCCAGTGGTACTGGTGCCAAAGAAGGATGGCAGCACCAGGTTCTGTGTGGATTACAGGAAATTAAATAATC
The DNA here is from genome assembly GCF_019279795.1 of Protopterus annectens. NCBI lineage: Eukaryota > Metazoa > Chordata > Ceratodontiformes > Protopteridae > Protopterus > Protopterus annectens. Next base: position 310,859,959 of record NC_056728.1, read on the forward strand.
ACACAGAGGCAGATGCTTACCCCATACCTAGGACAGATGAGGCCCTACAGCAGCTGGGTGGGGCTAAGTATCTTACAAACATTGATCTTACCAAGGGTTACTGGCGGTGCCTTTGACTTCCAGTGCTAGAGAGAAGTCAGCCTTTGTGACTCCTTTTGGCTTGTATGAGTTCACAAAGATGCCCTTTGGGATGAAGAATGTCCCAGCGACTTTCCAGAGGCTGGTAGATCATATCTTAGCAGGAGCAGGAGGGTTTACCCTTGCTTACATGGACGATATTGCTATCTACAGCCATTCCTGGCAAGAGCACCTTTAGCATGTCAGGGAGGTGCTGGGCAGACTACAGAGGGCAGGGTTGACCATTAAGCTGAGCAAATGTCAGGTGGGTATGGCAGAAGTATCCTACCTAGGACATAGAGTGAGGAGTGGTAAGATAAGGCCAGAACCTGCCAAAGTGGAAGCCATTCAGGCATGGCCTGCACCTGTTACCAAAAAGCAGGTGAGGGCATTCTTAGGGACAGCAGGGTACTACAGAAAGTTTGTTCCCAATTATAATACCATAGCTGCTCCCCTCACAGACCTGACAAGGAAGAACATGCCAGATAAGGTAGTGTGGACCCCAGCATGTGAGCAGGCATTTCAGAAGCTTAAGGAAGCTTTGGGAGGACCCCCTGTGTTAGCTAGTCCAGACTATAGCACAGAATTTGTTGTGCAGGTGGATGCTTCAAACTATGGGGTGGGGACTGTACCTAGCCAGATTTCTTCAGAGGAAGAAGAGCACCCAGTGGTTTATCTCAGTCGTAGGCTCCAACCCAGGGAGGAATGCTACGCAGCGATAGAAAAGGAATGTCTAGCCATAGTGTGGGCATGACAAAACTTCAGCCTTATCTGTATGGAAGAAAATTCACTGTGATGACAGATCACAACCCTCTAATATGGTTAAACAGAGCCAGTCAGCAAAATGCCAAGTTGCTAAGATGGAACCTGGGGTTGCAAGCATATGATATGTCAGTGCAGCAACACAGTGGGAGTAGCAATGCCAATGCAGATGCACTCTCAAGACAGGGAATGGGGTGCGGTACACCCAGATAGATCTAACGCTCTCAAGCGATGTTTCTCAAGGGGCACTTGAAACACTTGCTTTAGTTCCCCGGGGGGGGAAGAAATGTGAAGATTGGAGGAAGATGGACGAAGGCTGCCAGCCTAGTCAAATAGAATTTGATACATAGTTCTATCAACTGTATAAATAAATGTAAAATACAGGCTTGTGTTTGTAAATGAAAGAAAACACTGTAAAATGTGAACTTCAAGATTGTTGCAACATTGCCATATGCTGTAAGGAAAACCAAGCCAAGCATTTCAAATGTGTCTTTTGAAGTTGGAAAGACCTTATGAATCTCTTTGATGTTTTACAAGTCAGCTCCAGTGAGTCTGGATGAAGGTTTCATGCCCATTGTTTTAAGGTTAAAGTTAAGGGCCAGAATTTACATATGGAAGGTGTTTATTGCTCTGGTTTCTGCTAGAGTGTACATGTGAAATGTCTTTTATTGTTGTAGTTTCCTGAGCAGGTGATAGCTTGCTAAATAATGCAGTTTGTGGCATGGGAACTCCAGACTAAGTGCCAAGATGATGCAATGTGAATACTGAGAAAACCTAAGTGTCAAAATGATGTAATTTGGGAGGGCCTCAGCAGAGCTGTTGGTTAGTGTTTAGAAACTATTGTTCAGTGAGAGACTATAAAGCATTTTGATCTTGGACATCTAACCCAGCACTGCTTGCTCTTTATGTATGTAAGTAGGATTATAGCACTGTGTTTTCTCTTAAGATTAGCTAAAGATTAGAAATTTAGATTAAGCATTTTTCTTTGACATCAGACCTGTCCTGCTGTATTGTTTTAAGTTTCTGTGTGATCTCTGAACTCTTAGATATCTCTGTGATACAGTAGTATTGTCTTGTGTTTCAATTATTTATTATTAAATATTTTAAAAACCTTTACCTGTGGCTGGTTTGTATAGAGAAGTAGGCTCTAGAGTACATTGCATATTTATAGAGTTCATTGTAATAGGTGGTGCTGCGGTAGCGTTGTCACCTCACAGTAAGACGCTGTCCGGTTCAATTCTCAGCTAGATCGTCTTCTGCATGGAGACATGCGTGAATAGGCGTACCTTCGTTGAAGGTTGTGCGTCAGGCCTGGCAAGCAGGTACGTAAAAATCAACTTCCAATAATTAGCGGACCGGAGTTCCGCTGTGGCGACCCCTAATCGGGAAAAGCCGAAAGACACAAACAATTGTAATAGGCCACTCTAAAATAAGCCTTAGACTGAATAGTCACATTACCAATTGGATAATAATATTGCACAGTAATAATTGGACACCCATTTAAGGGCCTTTTAGTAGCTGATAATATTAGTTGGTGGTGGCAGAAATTACTACAGTATAATCTGGGTAAAGGGGCACAGCTGGAGAATCTGTATCAGCCTTTCCCCAGGATTGTCTGTGAAGTTGTATAAATACTTATCTCAAAGTCTGGGTGTGTGTCAGCTACCTGGGCAGGGACACGAAGCACTGGTTGGACAGAGAGGGTACTGGATGTTAGCTTGCCAACTATGCTGAGATCTGGACCCTATAGCTGTGCCAGTAGGGAGTCTTATTGGGGACCTGGAGAGCAAGGGAGCAACCAGCCCCAGACTGACTGTGATCTCTGTGTGCTCTTAAGGGAAATTGTACTTTAATGTGTGTATTAGTTATCCTTTCCTCTTCTAGGAGTCGCCCTCTCTGGTATCAGTGGTGAGGATTGAGGCTCCTTGATTGCTGGGCCAGGGCACGGGCGTCACAGGATGAAGGAATTTATTTGGGAGAGAAACGGGGCAAGAATTATGTAGGATAAGTTGATCCTTCTAATACAACAATGTTGTTTAGGATTACAGGATTACATTACAGGATATTTTGGAGATACAGAGTTAAGGCTCATATAGTTAACATAAGCAGAAAGTTATAATTCAAAGTAGAAAGCAATGACTATGAAGTAAGGGAGGGAGGGAGTTACAAATAAGGAGAAACTGGTATTCTAAATGCAGAGAGTTAAGGACAATAATGACCATGTAAAATATTATATTCATAAAGTTGCAATAAATATTTTAAGAAGTAAGCCAAAAAATGAATGGAAGAAAGGATATTTTCAAGTAGGTGTCTACAGAAAACAGGCAAGATTGAGCTGGAATTTACTGCAGAAAAGTGGCAAAGGAATTGAGATACTGGGTACAAATAACTAGAAACAGAAAGGTAATAGCATGGGATGAGGCCAAGAAGTTTGGACTGCAGGTTAGAGACTGCCTTCCCTATCAGGGATTATCAGAGTACAGGCAAACAAAAAAGGATAGAGGAATCCTAAGTGAAAGACCTACTCCAGACCCGTTTTTAGCCAAATCTAGAACTGAAGCTGCTATTAAAAAGGGGATAATTTGTATGGCATATTAAATATTTCATGATAACTGTAAGAAGCGAGCCGAGTAGGTTAGAAAAGACTGGAAAGAAAAACTGGAAAAGCAAGTTACATGGGAACAATGGGAGGGCATATGTACGGTACCATCTATTCAACAAAGTCCAGGATGTTTATGATTTTTGCTTGGAACTGTTTGCATAGGAATTTTTAAACTGAAGCATACTTCAAGGAATTTTTCCTCATGTACACAGCAACGTCAGAGTTGTGATGGCAAGAAAGAGTTAACTTGCAACATGTTTTTTGGGAGTGTAATGACCTGGCAAATTAAAAAAAATCCTGGAGAGTACTCTGTCAAAGATATTTGGGGAGCAAATGGCTGTAACTAAGGAAATGATTCTTCTGAGTTGGGACAGAGGATCTGAACTGCAAAGACATAGTAAGGCCTTATTAAGCTTAATTCTGCAGCCTGCCAAAAAGCAATCATTAGAAAATGGAAATCAAAATGTAAACCAATTGTATTTGAAGTACTGAATATTGTAAAAGAAATAAAAGAACTGGAAGATGGAGCTTTACAAAAGGGAAGGAGTGAAATACATAGAAATAAATTGAATTTGTGGGAACAATACATGCAGAATAATGTTCAAGATGAGTTGTGATGTTTAAGGGAAGGCAGGAATTGAGTGATTTATGTAATGTTGGACTGAAAGACAATTGTTACAACGAAAGAATATATGTAATGTACAATGTGTATGAATGGAAAAATGTTAATGTTTGTTTTCTTTTCTATTAATGTATGAGTGCTTATGTCTAAAGAAATATTTTAATACAGGTTGTTTAAAAGTGCAAGGGTTAAAAAACACTTTCCTAGGCTACATGGAACCCCCAGCTTCTTATAATGCATTATTCATTCCTCACTCCAGTGTCTTCAGCAAATAGTACTTAACAATGGGGAAGAAGAAAAAAAGTTAGTACATGAGAAGTCCGGGTTCTTGGAAATAGAAAAAGACCAAAGATGAAAGATGAATGGAAGGCATGCAGCCTCAGATGCTTGTGAACATTTTATTTGCAGAGCTGTCCTATGGCATGTGGCATCAGACAAACGGTTACAAAAGATGGACTTCTTATTAGAGCAACATGTTCTGATCATACATATTTAGTTTCAGCAAGTCTGATTTCTTTTTGTCATTAACAAATAAGGTAGGCCTGTGGTGAGTGCATGGTGTGAGGAATTTGGCTACTATGACAGAGTCATATACAGACGAGGGTTACTCACAGACTTATTAGTATTTATTCTGCCCCGATTAAAGGAAGTTCAGCATACCTTCACTCACAGCTGCCAGCAAGCATAAATGAATAGGTGACAGTACAACTGCACATCATGGCAAAGAGCTAGAAGACGTAGGGCGCATCTCCACAAAGACATGGTTTGCAGAATGATAGATTACCCTCCTCAGATTGCATTAGCTGATGGAGTGTCACCATCTCCTTGTCTGAATCTTGAGATAAATGTGCAATAACAGTTTGTAGAGTACACATAAGCTGTTGTCTGCCCACTTTAGTAAAGCTTCCATGACTTGACATCTTGGGCATTTACAAATTCATATGACCAACAAAACACTTCTACAAAGGCTGATGTAGTGTAGAATTATCTGGAGAAATGTAAGGGATTTGGAGAAAGACAAGTAATATGATTAAGATACAATACTAATCAAAAATAAATCTGTAAAAAAAGGACTATTATTAGTGAATAAGCTAAAGAAAAATTTGACTTTACTACCAAGCTATCCTGTGTTCAATTAGCAGTCCGGAGACTGCAGCAGCTTACTGGGCAGACAGAAATAATAAGGAGAAGCCTGACCACCTCCCTCTGGAAGAAGGATGAAGAGCAAACTCCTAGGTGTGTAGATTCCATGTTGAATTTGTGATGGAGACTGCAGATCACTTGCAGCTTCTCTGACTTCAAGGACAGACAGGGCTACTGAGGGGATTTCTATTGCAAAAATAGAAGATACATTGCAAGCTAACACCTTGAGAAGCAGTGAGCATATGCAGGAAGAACTGATAGGGCCTTAAAACAAATCCTCCAGTTCCCTGAATAACAACAGATTTTCATTCACTTATCAACCCTTGACCTTAGTTTGAATGCCTTAGAAGAATTCTCGCAAATGAACTGACTTCCAAAATGGCTGCACTCTAAGTAATAGTATAATTTCAACTCTCCCAGTGTGAAAACAGAAACTCAGAAAAGACAGCCAGTTATTTGTTCTGTGGGGTAAATTTCAGTTACTGACTACTAAGTGCAGTACCTGGATGCCAGCAGAGAAGAAATTCAGAGTACCTGAAAGAAAGTCAATCACAAAAGGTGAGGAAGAAACACTGGCTGGGAAGAATCCTGCAGCTGTTCAGCAAAAAGCAGTTCAACCTCCAGCTTTGGTGCAAGACACGACTTCCAGTAATCTAGAGGAATAAATAAGTCATATGGGCTCAGAACTGATTAACATACATGAAACACTGAAAGAGTGTAACAACTCAAATAACAAAAAGCTAGAAAAAATGAAGAAGCTTTAAACAGATATTCATATGAGCTGATACAACTGCAAAATATAGAGGTTGAAATTAAGAAAAGTCTGACTGAGTATGAGATTGTTCAAAAAGAGATGTTTCAAAAATGGTAGAATTAGAAGACAGAGCACATAGGGAAAACCCACGATTTTCTGCTGTACCAGAAAAATTGGAAGGAACAGACTGTATTAATTTTATGAAAGCTGAGAATGCAGTGAAGACATCTAATATTAAAGACGCAATCCTTCCAACACAAATAGTTGATTTTGACAAAACTGTGGCAGAAGGACAAAGTATTAAAAGTTGGAGACAGTAGAGTGTTTGTGGAAAATAATGACTCAGTCTACACCAGGCAGAAGAGGACTAAATTTATTCCAGCAATCAGGGAACATTGAGAGGAGAGGTAGGTGAGAGATTCAAGCTTCTGTAACTGGCTATCTTCAGAATATTTTTTCCTGGAGGGTCAAGTTCATTGTTTGATGCAGAGCATGCTAAGGAGGAAATACAACAGTTTGTCCAACAAAAAGTGAATAATCAAACATAAGGGTACTCTGATTCGTATTCTTCTGATAATAAAGCTCATAGAAAGACTTTGCCAGTCAAACATTTTCCAGTTTTCCAAATAAAAATACTTGAGAGACAGAGAAAAGTACACAAGTTGTCTAGAAGAACCAGGAGTATACTGGAAATGAACCACAGAATGGAGTTGGGAGATGGAGAGCAACAAGAAGATAACCAGCAACTCAGAAATTAATGAATAAATGTAGGATTACAAAGCACCAGTCGTTATTTGTGAATGATGGCAGAGCCAAAACCCCGGAAATATTGGACTTTTTTGACTTTGTTAAACTTGAAGGGGACTACAAAGCATATGCCTTACTTCATGTCATTATGTTTGGAAGAACATTAAGGAGAGGGGAAAAGGAAGGAAAAAAGTAACTGTTCTTAACATTATTTTTATAAAGCATGATATACGCTGCATGTTGTATAGTAAAGCATTTTCAATTATTTTTGTGTATTATAGAGATACTAAAGCAAAGAGGTGCCCCCCTTTTTCCTCCTCCTTTCTTTCCTCTTACTTAATTTTAAGAAATGTAAGGACTGCAGTGTAAAAAGAGAAGAAAGCCTGGACAAAAGTATGTTTAAGATAAATGTTTGTTGTTGAGGTGAGAAACAGGGTGTAAAAGTATACAGAGCATGATATAAGTAAAACTGATATGCTTTTTCTTACTTTTTGCATAGGGGAATGACTGGATTAAGGTCCTTGGCTTCCTCTAACAAATATTAAGTGGAAACAAGTAAATAAAAGAACACTGAATGTAATAAAAAGTTTTCCTTTAGCAAATAAATGTTCATAATGCAACATGAGAAGCTTGTAGCTGAAGCCATCTGTATATCTGGTTCTCAAGTTTCTATGGAGCCAATCTGATAAGAGGGCAATAAAAACAATACTTTTTCAGTGGCTAAAAGATAATGTTTACTGAAAGCATTCAAGTTGTTTTTTACATCCGGGACAGGAATAAAGATAGACAAAAAACAGACAGCATTTAGTGTAAATAGAAGCACAGGCTGTACCATGCATCTTAGTATGGATAACCTTTATTACAGGTCAATAAAAGTCTGTAAGTGTAGCTGTCAGTTTTGGACAATTGTTCCTATTAGGAGGGCTAAACTTCATTATCTGAAAATGTACATAATTTTGTGTGTTTGTACTAAGTTAATAGGTTATGGGGGGTATTCTGGGAGTGTTTTTTTTTTTGGTTTGAGGGTTTCATTGAGACAAAAATTCTTGTAAGATGGGACATAGATTCAAATGGATATAACAAGAAACAAGTATATAAAAGATCAGCCTGCCAAACAGTAGTGTATGTCTGTAACACAAAAGCTGAAGCTACACATTTTTTTAAAGCTGTTATAAAACAACAAGTGGGAATATTTTTTTTCATAATGGCAAGACTTTCCACATTATTTTTGAAAGTGAAGGGTCTCACAGGTATATACAAAAAAGAAAGCGAAGTGAACTATATTAAGAAATGTAGACTGCAAATGTCTATACTACAGGAAGCAGATTTGGAAAGAACTGAGCATGTAAATTTGATAAAAGATTTCAGGGTGGTTATTCAGTGGAATATCTGGGACAAAGGAAAAGAGGAATACTTACGTTAATTGCTAAGGGAACTCAAATAGTGATAGAAGAGGAAAAAAGATAATAATGGAAGATATGTAGTACTAAGTAAGGGGCTACTGGCAAGGGAGGAGGATCATGCTGGCATGTGTTTATATTCCAGCTGAAACTGCTACAATGGAGCTAAAGGATATTCTGGGAGAAAAAAATAAGCTTTCGGCAGGGAATATTACTTACAGGTGGGGACTAATTTGATTTACAACAGTAAGGATGTATCTGGGGACCTAGGAGGGAAAATAAAACAAAATAAGGTAGAGTTTTGAAGAAATGTATGAAAATATTTGGTAAAGAAAATGTGAATTCAGTAGTAGAAGCTCAGACAGAATTTACATATTATTCCCCAAAGTACAAAATCTGGGGTAGACAGAACTTACATTTCACTGGAACAAGTACATTTAATTGAAAGGTTTAATATGCATCCAATAACTGTTTCAGATAACACACCGATAATAACTAAAACAAAACTACAGGGTAATGAAATAAAAAAGAAACAATGGCACTTTCTCAACTATCTTTTTAACAAAGAGGAATATGAGGAATGGGTAAAGGAAATTAATCAGGAGTTATTATGGAAGATAGAAATTTCCTCAGAAAATACAGCTAGAGAGTGGGATAAAATGAAAGTGGAGTTTAAAAATAGGATAGAAATAAAATAATATGGTTAAGAAATAAGAATTATTTAGAGGGACTGATAAAGGTTAAAGTATTACAGAATATGGGGAATTACACACAACAAGAAGAGGCACAACTGCTGAGTGCTAAAAAGAAAATAAGTGACTACCTGGATAATATGTATGAGTTTAGAAAGATTGTTGTTAAGCCACTGTTTTTGATAATAACTCCTAAACACAAAAGCTTTTAGCACAATGGCTCAGGCAACAGAAAGTGGAAAGAGTTGTTGCCAAGCTTACGGAGCCTGTAACAAGGAAAATAACCAAAGGTCCTGCAGAGGTATTAGAAATATTTCAGAAATTTTATGAAGATCTGTATAAAGCAGAGGAATGTGAAAATCAAGAAAAAGTACAAATGGAAATGTTTATGGAAGAATTACATATGCCAAGGTTAGAGGTAGATAAGGCTCAATAATTAACAGGATGGGAGGAGATGAGCTAAAAATGGTGATGTATAACCAATCTGTAGGAAGTCTCATTATAAGTGCTATATAATGTTTGCAACTGGGAGTGTGTCAGTATGGCTTGTGATGTAAAATGCTTGTGACTAGGATTGTGTTGGTGTGGTTTGTTTTCATTTATAGAAATATATGATTGCCTATGTAGTACGTGATGGTTTAATAAAGATGTTTCTTGTTTAAAAAAGACAGGAATTGAATAATTTATGTAATATAGCTTAGGTTATATGATGTATAGCAATATATGTGAAGTATAATGTTTATGTTAATACAATTTGATTACTTTTATTTGAATGTAAATTTGCCTGTGTCACAAGTGATAATTCAATAAAGATGTATAAAAAAAAATCTACAGGAAAGCTTCCAACAATAGATTGTATTTCTGTGGAAATTTGGAAGCTAGGATGGAAAAAAGTAATAAAGATCTGGAAGGTTTTGTTTAACAGTATTTTAAAAGGAGGAAAATCACCAACATCCTGGAAGAAAGCTGTGGTGGCTGTAATACCTAAAGATGGTAAAGACCAATCAGATCCCACTTCATATAGGTTATTTCAATTTTAAACGATGATTATAAAGTATTTATGTCTATAATGGCTAAAAGAATGCAAAGGTGATGCCATAATTGGAAGATATGGATCAGTGTGGTATTGTGGAGGGGAAACAAACAACTGACATTAATAGTGCAATGATGATCCTGAGAGAAGCAAAATGTAAGACAATACCACTGTTGCTGGTTGGTCTTGATGCAGAGAAAGCATTCAACAGAGTAGGCTGAGATTTTATGAGCATGGCAATGGAAGCATTTGCATTCCCTGACACAATAATAAGGTTAATTAGGAGAATATATGAGGGATTGGAGGCAAAAAATAAAGTGGAGGGATTCCTCTCTGATAAGTTCTGTTTGAAGAGAAGAACCAGGCAGGGATGTCCTCTTCCCCCTTTGTTATTTGTGTTATATTTAGAACCATTGGAAAAAAAGATAAGGGACTCAGAAATTCAATAATACAATTGGTATGGTAATCAAGAAAAGTTAACTTTATTTGCAGATGACATTATTTTGTGCCTGATAAAACTAGAAAAGGATATTCAGTGCTGTGGAACATTCTAAATCAGTTTCAAGTCTTTGTGGCGTATAAAATTAATGAAGATAAAACAAAGGAAATAGGTGTAAACTATGTAGCCACACAAGAATTGGTTCAGCAATACCCATATTTATGGGGACATGATAAGATGAAGTATTTAGGAGTATAGGTTAAAAAGGATTCTTTTATGGCAACTAAGGATCTCTGGGATGCAACTAAACAAAATATAATACAAAAACTGAGAAAATGGAACATCTTTTTTATGGATATGGATAGCAAGGTACAAGCAGTGAAATGTTTCAATTTCTTTAGTTTTATACACAGGTCAGACATGTTTTTATCAACCAAAGGAGAACTTGCCGATAGTAATTAATAAACAGTTGAAGGATTTCATCTGAGAGGAGAAGAGGGCAAGAGTCAAGTGGGATAAGCTGATCCTTCCAATAGAACAAGGTGGTTTGGGATTACCTGATTTGAAGGGGTATTTTGGAGCTACACAGTTAAGGCTACTACACATACAACATGCAGAAAGCTATAGTTCAAAGTGGAAAGAGATGATGAAATGGTAAAAGCTCAAGAAATAAGGAAAGACTGGGATTTTGGGTGCATATCCTTAAGGAGAATAACAGTAATCAAATAGAATACTGTATTCATAAAGTAGCAGAAAGTATTCTAAGAACTAAGCCAACATGGGAATGAAGAAATGAGATTTTGCCCATAGGGATGACTACAACTAGGGTATAGAGAATAGGCAAGAGAATGCTTAAATTTACTGGAGAAAAACTGGCAAAGGAACCAAGGTTTTGGGAGCAAATAATTAGAAAGTGAAAGTTAATAGAATAGGAAGAGGCAAAGCATACATTTGGACTGCCAGACACAGATTGCCTTCACTGTCAAGGATTGATAACAGTGCATAGGCAAAGAGAAAGGAATACGGGGGAACCTAAGTGGAAGACCAGCACTAGTACATTTTTCTTAGTAGAATCTAGAACAGAAGCTTCTGTTCAAAATGTGATAATCAGTAGGGGATATAAAATATTGCATGATAACTACAGGAATCAGTCAGAGGAGGTTAGAAATGATTTGGAAGAGATACTGGATATGCAATTCACAAAGAAACAACGGGAGGGTATATGTATGGTTCCCAAATATACAACAAAGTCTGGAAGTCTTAGGATTTTTGCTTGGAAGCATTTGTATAGTTTTTTTTTTATACCTTAAGCAGACACCAAATAATTTTTCCTCAGGTAGATTGCAAATGTTGGAGGTGTGATGGGGACAATAGAGGTAACTGGGCACATATTTTTTGGGAGTGTAATGAGCTGACAGACCTTAAAAATTCCCTGTAGACTACTGTGTCAGGAATATTGGGTGAGCAAATTGGTGTAACTGAGGAAATGATTTTTTGAGCTGTGATACAGAATTGGAATTACCTAGACAAAGTACGGTGAGTTTAATTCTGCTGGTTGCCAAAAAAGCAATTACAAGAAAATGAAAATCAAAGTCTAAACCAATCATACTGGAAGTAGTTAATATAGTAACAGAGATAAAAGAACTGGAAGTGAGATGTTTAGAAAAAGGTAGGAGCAAATTACATAAAAAATGGGAATTATGGGAACAATACATAATGTTTTGGAGGAGGAATGAGGTTTAAGGGAAGGCAGGAATTGAATGAGCTATGAAATGTTTGATTGAGAATGACTGATTATAGGTGATAGATAATGTCTGCAACTGACAATATGTCAATATGGTTTGTTTTCATTTAAATTTTTATAAATAGATAATAATTTTTAAATAGATTGCTTATTTTATATTCAATAAAGATGATTTTTGTTAAAAAAAAAGAAAGCACATGAATTGAATGGGAAAGTGGAAGAAAAGTTCAATGGTAATCAGGGATCTGGATCAAAATGTATAAAATAAAATAATTACTGGTGAAGAGGACAGAAACCACATATCATATAGAACATGTTTACAACTTTATAGGAACTGTCTGGCCCAATACAAAAGGACAACTTAATACCCCATGCCTCTCAGTGATGTTCTGTCATCCTCCCCAAAGCTGTGACAAACTGTTATGTCCTCCTTTAAAAGATACAGAATGCCTTTCCTGTACACACACATATGGGCCCTTTATGAACTGCAGAAGGGAGTTCTGTGGTCTGTATGGTAGTCTTGATTTCTGTGACAACAGTATAAGTATGCAACCAAGATGAAGTGTAAGGCAACTGAATGCAAAACATTGAAATACTAACCCTTACATGAGGTCACGTGGTAAACCAGTTTTAAGATGCTAGCTGCACTGTAAAGTAATAAAGATTAAAAGGGTTGCAACTTACTAGTGTCCAGAAAAGGTAAATTGTGAAGAGGGCAGCAGTGAGTGCAATTAATCCCACAGCTTCCAACCTGCTGCTGAAGTGTAGATGGTCCACTGCCCCTCGCAGGCACAGCCACCCTGATATAGTTGCCAATGGGGTTATGAAGAGAAAGCACACCATGTCGCCAAACAGAGTCTTCTTTTCATGCTGTGGACCTGGATTTTTTAACCACTGAAACAAAAACATAAATGTTACAACTGAAAGAATAGGGATTGAAGAGAGACATGCAGCATCTGAAGAATGATACAATGCATTAAATTTGTGTTGTCTTTCACACAAGTAATTAATTCTGGATATTCTTCTGCTCTATAGAACTAATTTCTTCATTCCTGGTTTCTGGGAATAAGCTTAAACCTAGTACTTTAATATTTCTAACATTGTCAGCCTTTCCTCACCTATGTATTTGTAATAAAGTTTCAGTTCCAAAGCACAAAATACCTTTATTTAATACTTTATGAGACGATCATGCCTCACCAGAAAAGTTAAAAGTAAGCCAGAAGGATGGAGTGATGTTACTGCCTGTTTAAACTAGCCAAGGCTGTTATGGCAACAGGCAAACTTTCATAGCATAGTACCACCAACGATTACTAAGCCCTGTGGAAGGAACCTGCAAACCAAGCTTTTGGTATTACTACCATGGTATATCTTTACAGTAAAGTCAAACATCTTAAACTGTTCCAGAGCTTTAACAAGTATTCCAAACTACAGGAAAAGAGAAAAACACAATATGCATTTGAAGCTGACTGCACATTTCAGAAGCATTTGCAAACCTAACTACAACGGTAAGACATGATGATGGTATACAGCAGTTTGAGAAGGCTGTCATAAACAAGTATATCAAGATGAACTTTCACTCTAACAGAATATTATGCCAGCTAAAAATAGCAGTTGAATATAAGAAATAATATAACTCTTTCTTATGCTAACAACTGAGGTTGGCATGGTTTGCTCACATGGGCAAATTCAAAGTGATCAAAGAAAGCCTGCTGTTGATAAATCTTGCTTTAACCACACACAGGAGTAGGGTATTTTACAATGACATTATTTAATAAAATTGTTTCATACCTTTTCTAAACAATATCATTGTATAAAGAAACTTTAGTAATCTTTCTCCAATTCTCCAATAAACTACATGCATTGAAGAATGTATATGTCAACACCTGCGAAGTACATAGCAGCTGAACTCTAGAGTTCAAAGAATTGTCTAATGGCTGCTTCCTTTGTGTCCCAGTAACCCTGGGTAGGATCACTGCCAGCTGAATTCTTTACTCTTCAGATTTGGGGGGAAAAAGTATTAGATCATGCACTTCCTTTCTACTAGAAAACCTTCCTTTTGGAAAAGCAGAAACAGAAGTCACTGTAGAAGGGAAATGCACAATGTCATACTTGTGTTTTTTTTCAAATACGTTTAGTAAAAAAGTGTGCTGGCAGAAAAATCTTGGTAACAGTGATTCATTTTCCCAGAATGGAGAACTTCATGCAGTTGGAGTAAAAGGAGCTCTGTGATTACATTCAAGCACAAAAAAAAAAAGAAAACCTTGCTGTATAATAGGGCTCTTGTATCTTGCAGGCAGTTCTGTTCTTTCTACGGAAGTTTTTTTTTTTTTTAGAACTAGGCACATACTTTTTGGGCAGCTGTTAAGACAGCATGTAAGTCTGTTAGTGCCTAAGATCTTCCTTATCAGACTTTGGGAAAGACAAAAGATGTATGCTGGTACAGCGTAGTTTTTCTACAATCACCTGGTCTTCCTTGTTGATAGGTTCATAGGTTCACAAGAGGTTACTAGGCTAATGGCCCTAGGGCCTTTACAAGCCTAGCCATGTAATACCCATGTTCCCTAACTGACCATTGTTAGATGGTTTGATTGCTTGCACAGTGAATTTATGATCAGCCTGGGCTGCACTGTCCATGAAGGACAGAGGTGCTACCCTAGGGGTGAATATATGGTCTCCCATTCACTTATTCAGGTTGTGCTTAAATAGGGTCATTAAAAAGCTCTGCTTAATGTGAATTGGGAGTTTAATCCAGAGAAGAGGCAGTCCCTGGGATATATATCTGTCAGTATGTTTTGTTTAAGTCACATGATAGGCTGAGATCTCTTTAGGAAGTGACTCTTGTCCCATATGATTTGTGAAGATGCAGCATTTTCATTAGGGCAGGGTCAGAGACTGCTCTGTAACCAGACACAGGTTGTCTCTCAGCAGCCTGTAGGACACATAGTACAGTGACAGGGCTTTCAGTCTTTCTATGTAGGTCATGTTTTGGAATCTCTGAATTCTCTTGGTCAGGAGCCTCTGTGGTCTCTCCAGCTGCTGCAGGTGTCTGGTAAGGTATATGCAGAAGGGAGCAGTGTACTCTATTAGTGGTCTGATGAGGGTGGAGTACAGAGGTGTGCAATGTAAAAGGCTTCCTTACCACTGTGTCCACAGTGGTAAGGAAGCCTTTTAAGTTGCACACCTCTGTACTCCACCCTCTATTAGTGGTCTGATGAGGGTGGAGTACAGAGGTGTGCAACTTAAAAGGCTTCCTTACCACTGTGGACACATGGTGATCGAAGTTTAGACTGCTATCAACTTGTGTTCCCAAGTCACGCACACTGGTTTTGAGTTTAGGGGGGTGCTGCCTTTATTGTAATTTGCAGTGGCTATCTTTTTGCCAAAGGGAAAAATAATGCACTTTTTTGCATTTAGCTTTAGACCATGGCTTTGGTACCAATCATTTGTCTGTGTTAACTCCTCCTGTAATATGCTAATATCTTTAAGGGACTCAATGGTTGCTCCCAGTTTGCAGTCATCTGCAAACTTGGTAAGCCACAAGCCGTCTACTTTCACCTTGACTTTCGAGAAATCGATTCCAAACAATAGAGGGCCCAGCACAGAACCTTGTGGTACCCCACTGGTAACTGTTCTACTGGTGGAGGTGGAATCCCAAACTTTGAAAGTATGCATTTTTCTGGTGAGCCAGCTGACTACTCATAGGTTCATAGGTTGGTACTAGGCTATCGGCCCTAGGGCCTATACAAGCCTAGCCATAACAATTCCCTGGCTGTTTCTTCCCACACTATTTACTTCCTTGGACCCCTGTCTAGCAGGGCGAATGACATGATCCCCGGGGTGAATTTCCTTTCTCCCATCCAATCATCAAGGTTCCTTTTGAAGAGGGCCAAAGAGGTGCTCTGCATGACATGTATGGGCAGTCTATTCCAGAGTCTGGGAAGTCTCTGGGTCAGAAACCTATCCCTCCAGCATGTTTTGTTTATTGTGATGACAAGGTTTAGATCCCTGGAGCATGTGTCACTGAGGGATTGGGATTTCTTTAAGTGTAGCATGTCCAACAGCTCTGGGTTTGACATGGCCTTGTATGTTAAGCAGAGATCACCTCTGAGTAGACGATATGTGACAGAGTATAGCTGGATTTTTTTAAGGCGGTCAGCATAGGGCATCTGCTTTAGGCCTGTGATTCTTTTAGTGAGGTATTTTTGCAGCCTTTCCAGTTGTTGCAGATGTCTTGAGAGGTACATACCAAATGGGGCGCTGTATTCTATAATGGGTCTAATGAGGGATGAGTACAGTGGAACAATGACCACCTTTTTGCTTGATGAAAAGCCCTTAATGATGAGGTGTGCCACATAGAAGGATTTCCTGACTGTTGTGGCGATGTGGTTATTGAAGGTGAGACCACTGTCCACCTGTGTCCCTAAGTCTCTTATCACACTTTCGGTGTTTAGTGTACTGCCACCTATGTGGTAATTCACGGGTACATGTTTTTTCCCAAAGGGGATAACTATACATTTCTTGGCATTGAGCTTGAGCCCATGGCTCTGGCACCAAGCATCTGTTTCTGTAAGGCCCTTTTGTAGAATATCCACATCATTTGTAGATTCAATAATGGCTCCCAGTTTGCAGTCATCTGCGAACATTGTTAGCCAGAGTCCCTTAGTGTTGGCCTGTACTTCAGAGAAGTAGATGCCAAACAAGAGCAATCCCAGGACTGAACCCTGAGGTACTCCACTTGTCTGGAGCTGGATTTGGAGTCCGCTACTTTTACAGTGTGCGTTCTGTCAGTAAGCCAGTTGGCAACCCATTGAATGACGTAGGGATTAATGCCCAGTTTAGTACGTTTATCTATGATTCCAGAGTGGGGGGTGGTGTTAATGGCCTTGGCAAGGTCCAGATAGGCTGTGTAGACTGCCTTACCCTCATCCACGGCTCCAGAGACCGATCTGAAGAAGTCAATCAGGTTCAGGAGACAAGATTGGCCCTTCACAAACCCAAACCGGGTGGAGTCCAGTGTTTGAAGGTTGCCAATGGCTTTGTTTATAAGTTCCATAATATGTTCCATGGCCTTGCAGATCAGGCTCGTCAGACTGATGGGGCGGTAGTTCGCAGGATCCAAGGTGGATCCCCCCTTGTGGAGTGGGATAACTGTAGCTCTGCACCACTCAGTGGGCATGAAGCCTGAGGTGAGGGTATGATTAAACATGACACTTGGGTGAGGTGCTAGTTCATTTTGTAGTTCATGTAGTACACAGCCCGGGATGTCATCTGGTCCCATGGATACTGTATTCTTAGCTTTGGAGAGTGCGTTTTTTTACCTCGGAATTTGGCAATCTTCTGGTATTGAGATGGGTCATTTAGGGGGTGAGAGGGGGGTGAAGTTAGCACTGAATTGGTCTGCCAGGATATTGGCAATATCGTTGGGATCAATATATTTGATGCCATTCTGTTGTAGCTCAGAGCGGATCTGAGCATTGCCATTTAGATTCTTGACATAGTTATAGAATGCCTTGTGGTTGTCTTTGGAACCTTTGGCAATTTTATTTTCATAATTAGCTTTGGAGGATTTTATGATGGATCTCAGCTTCTTATTGAGGCTGGTAAGGGAGTTTTTTGCATCCTGGGATTTTCCTCTTTTCCTGTAACAGTTTCTTCCTTTTGTTGTAAAGTTTGTTTATGGCAGGGGACCACCAGATTGGCTTTCTTTTTTTGGATGAGAGCATCTTGATTCTATTTGGGATGGCACGATTCATGCATGAGTGGATGTGCTCGTACCGTGTCTTAGTGTAGGACTCAGCAGTTAAACATTCAGTTCCCGTCTGCATGGGTGTCATGAAGTTTGTCACTTCTGACTTGAGTAGCATGAAGTTGGCTTTGGAGACATTTTTTATGGAGGTTTCCTTACTGGGGGTGGGGGTGGGATGTGGATGTTAAGGGTAATTAGCTTATGGTCTGACCTGACCAACGTGTGGGTGACCATAAGTATTGATTTCCCATGTTGGTAATGACCAGGTCTAGGATATTGGAGCCCCTGGTGGGACTACAGATTAGTTGATCCAGGGCATTGAAATTTATGAATTCAAAGAACCGTTGGGCAAAGGTGTTGCTTACTCTGGTGACATATGGGTTAATCCCCAGTTTTATTTTTTAATTTCTCCAAGTCTTTTGAGTTTCTAATACTATGATGGGAAATGACCCCATTACTAAGTCAAAGTATGATTAATTACATGAAATTAGAATTGTTTCAATCTCTGATGTTAGCCAGAAGTGCTCTTCGCAGCACCCACAATGTACCCAGTAATTACACCTTCTGCAATTTGTATGGAATTACATGTATCAGTAATATATCTAAGAATGACTGTAAATTCTTTTTTTAAGACCCATTGCTCCTATTACTATTGGAACTGTCTGGGTATCCTTCTTCCACATTGCCCTTGATTCCGTTTGCAAATCCTGGTATTTTATGACTTTGTGTCTCTCTGTAAGTAAGACAATACAGTCACTGGGTGTAGCAATTTCAGTGATCAATGCTATTTTTGCCTTCTTTTCATGGGCTACCATATCTAGTTTTTACGCATCTATTTTTTGAACTGTTGGTAATGGGTGATCCCATGAGATATAAATTTCATCATTTTTTATAATGCTTTGTGGCTCATGTTTCCAGTGTTTTTCAGCTACTTCAGTACTATAATGTTTGCACAATCCCCAATGCAACAGTCTTGCCACATTATTATGCCTTTCAGTATACAGTCCTGCCATTAGTATATCGCAACCACCAACAAGATGTGTGACTGTTTCTAATTCTGTTTTACAAAACCTACGTTTGCCTGTTTCTCCCACATGTTCAATGGACTTTGTAAACCAACGTGTATGTAGTCCACTATTTTGTCTTTTGGTTTAAATTCACCTCTTAAAACCAGTCCCAATTCCAAAATCAAAAAGTACAAAGAAACTGGAACCACAGGTGAAGCCAGAAAATCACTTTAGCATATCAAAGTAATTTATTAAACACTTTCATCCACAGACTTCGTCAGAATATACACATTCACTATTAACACATTTAAGTAGAACCAATTAATCATGTTAAAACTTAAATACAGCTTTAAAAACTATCAAATTCAACAATACACAATTACTTATTTACATACAACTTACATTTTTTTAAACATTTAATATTAACCATATCATTAAGCCCTGGTTTTTTATCAGAATTTAATTTTAATTGGCACGGGACCTCCTTCTGTTCTAAGTAATTCATAAAATCTCCTCCCTTCATGTCTGCCAATCCTTGTTCCAGAATTGAAAAAAAAAAATTCTTGTAATTGTAACATTGCATGGTATGTTTAGAAAGTGGATTTTTACTATCCTTCTTTTTAATACAAAATAAATGCTCAATTACCCTTTCATTTAAGGCCCTTGTTGTCATACTTATAGAAAAAACTGTACAGCCGGTGCATATACTAATGTAAACAACCCCCTACTCTTACAACAAAAATACCCTTGGACCCTAATTGTATGAGACACATGACTCAAATAAACATAGGGTCTTTCCAAAATGCATCTACATATATTACATCCTCCACATTTATACATACCACTGTGTTGATTAGTATAACAATTATCTAACCCATATCTAGTACTGTCATTCTGTAACAACAATTTTAAATTATTATTTTTATATATAAACTGGGGGTGGGAACCTACCACTTTATATGAATCTTGATTCCCCTCCAATATTTTCCAGTTATTTTGTATAATCTCCCATACAAGTTTACTATCCCTCCATAATATAATAATATAATTTGACGCTGAAACAATTGGACAAAATGGGGGTTGACTTAAACTCTTATGGACCATTGGGATCCCAAAAAGGGTTCCAAACCTTGGCTTTTCAATATTACAAATAGTGTATAGTTCTTGATCCAAATTTTTGATCATTAAACTTTCGTACAATAAAGAATACACCGTTTTATAACATTTCTGAAGTTCATTCATATGGACTAATCTGTATTCATCATTATTATTCAACATAATTTCCATTTTTTCAACATAACACTTTTGGTCCATCACCACTAAACTACCCTCCTTGTCACTTTTCATTATTCTTACATACTCATTATCCCCAAGTTCGTTTAAGGCCTTTCTTTTATGATTACTTAGGTTACAATAAAACTTTTTATTTCTATTTTTATTACCCAACAATTCACGTATATCGTTTTCACATACTGTCTCAAACACCCCAATGGTGTGATTTAATAATAGATTGAAACATGAAGGTTTGACATAAGTCAATTTAGACATTTTTACTTAATTTAAAACAAGGTTAAATTCAATTTCCTTGTGTACTTTTTAAGGTCTAATATAGTACATGTAACATAGGCTCTCTTTGCCAGAACAAAGTATAACCCCAATTGCAATACCCTCTCATGAATAGGTTGCAAAATAAAGCTAAACAAGTTTATAAAATTGTAACTCTCTGTCCTGTACCTTTCTAATTGTCGGTCGATTAATCTGGCATTGCTTGCCCTCACATCTTGACATTTCTCGTCCTCTGTTGTTTGCCCTCCTTCTTTGTTGTTAAAAAAACTTTTGGCTGCGCTCTAGTGTTCTCCATTGCTGTAGTTTCCAAAATTCTTGTAGGTTCTGCTCCTCTTTGTGGAGTAGTTTATTCTTCATTCAGGATATCCTGAACTGGTGTTACTACTATGTCACTACACTAGTATCCCCTAGGATTACTTATAGCCTCCGGTTGCTGCTCTCCTTGATCAACCGTCTTAAGGTGAAACATTTTCACATTCGCACGCTGATTTTTATTTTTCTTAATGCCATTCTCGGCAACAGGATCAAACATCATATAAGCAGAGTCACTTTCATAAGCTGCAACATCTCTGGATAATTTACTGTTCTTATGGTTAATAACCAAGTTCGCATGTCGTTCCACTTCCTCCAATACATAAGCATATTCTAACTGATCACTGAATTTGCTAAGGAAATCAGACTGCAAACGCTGATCCACCTTAAGAATCTTCTCTTTAATACCAGGCATGATCTTAAGGTTATCAATTTACAACTTCAAAAAGTTAATGACAGTGGTGTTGAAAAACTCCTTTAATGTAACAAAAAAAGGATAGTTGACACCACCACCATTAGGGCACTTAAAAAACCTTAGCCCCTCAGGAACTATTTTTAGTTCAATGCATTGTTGAAAATAAGAATGAATGACAGCTCCCAGCAGAACAAACACCTATCAGCTAACAGATGAGGACAAATGATAAATTCTAAATAAATATGCTGAGAGGTGACCACGGAAAAGTTAAAACACAGTTCTTTTTACCACTAAAAACAGTAGTGGCCAGCTAGTCCATGATTAGAAAGTACTGCAAACTGAAATAACTCCGTTTGAAATAAAAAAAAATTTAATAGAGCATGCTACAGGTAAGCGCTTTCACATAAGCTTCATCAGACCATTAAAATTCAAAAGCACATTCAATTCGAGCTTTTTATACAAAGCAATCATGTGTTGAGCTAACTAATTTAACTCAATTAAGCATTTAAGGTTATATCCTAGCTGTAGCCATTGCTGTGTGCTTCCTAACATTGAGAATAGGCTACATCCTAATAAAACATATTTGTGACATAAACACATTCTGATATTAAATAGCGATGTACAGTGCACGCCATCATAAAAGAATCAAATGAAAAACTGATATAATGTATATCCAAATAATCTTAACATATAAAATTCATTAGAGATCTAACTTACTCTCCATGGCTTCATTATTAATAAAACAAAAGTGGCAAAAAAGTCACTAACATTGCTATATAAGCATAAAAAATTCGGACCCATTTACATAATAAAATTTATGTCTTAAGTCACCACTGTCAACGCATTTCAATCAGCGATGAGCATCTGCTAACAATGAAAACTTGATGTTTAATGCTTACATACAAAGGGCTGCTATGGCCACCAACCATCACTTAAACCACCACAGCCTGCCCGATGTATAACTCTCTATTTATGTACAAAAAATAACATAACCTTAAATGCTTAATTGAGTTAAATTAGTTAGCTCAACATGTGATTGCTTTGTATAAAAAGCTCTAATTGAATGTGCTTTTGAATTTTAATTGTCTGATGAAGCTTATGTGAAAGCACTTACCTGTAGCATGCTCTATTAAAGAAAAATTTATTTCAAACAAAGTTATTTCGGTTTGCAGTACTTTCTAATCATGGACTAGTTGACCACTGGTGTAACCAGTCAGGAGGAGAAGGTAACCTCACACAACACAATTCCAGTATCACATAGTCCCACCACATCAGCGAACCAAACACATAAATACACAAAAACATACTCGGAGGCTCTAAATAAAAATCTACCTAAGCAACAGAGACCTCCAAAGCAGACATCCAAGCAAACGCTACCTCAAAACAAAACACACACAACACATAACCCACAAAGTCAGTGTGCCAAGCAGCCACAGCCCTTAAGGCTGAATAACACACCTGATACTCTTGTTATAGGTGACTCTATTGTCAGACACACTGACTTCCTGCTCACCAGGCTGAATAAAGAGAAGGTCACAGTGAGCTGCCTGTCGGGAGCTAGGATCCGACACATAACGCAAGCACTCAGGTCACTCCAAAGCAAATACAAATATGACTCAGTCATTGTACATGCTGGTGTGAATGACCTGAGATGTACCTCCCTGGACTACATGAAAAGAGACACAGAGGAGCTCTCTGATCATGTAGCCCAGGCTGGTATGACCCTGACCTTGAGCAGCATCTTACCCTCACCTAGAATGATGCCACAGTACAAAGACAAAATGATCGATTTTAACAATTGGCTAAAATTTTGGTGTCATTCAAAGGGGATCCAGTGTCTGTCAGCCTGGGATGACATGCTCGACAAGCCACGTTGCTGGGATGGCTTGCACCTGTCACCACTGGGCTTTCGGATATTGGCAAAGGCTCTCGCCACCACCATAGTGCCTTTTTTAGGCAGGGCTCAAAAGTCAAACCCACCCCCATAGACAGCACAAGGAACAAGAAACTAAGGGTAATGCTGCTAAACGCCAGAAGTCTTAACCTCAAGATGCACGCACTCGAAGCTCTCCTCAGTATGGAGAACATCGATATCTGTGCAGTGACAGAAACCTGGTTCAAGGCTCCAGAGAGCACCCCAGCACTACCAGGCTATACCTCATATCATGCTTTTCGGCCCCAAAACCCGGACCGAACCACAAAAGGAGGGGGAGTTTCCATATTTATCAAGGATATCCACACCTCCAGGTTAGTGGCATTGCACGAAGTATCGGAGACCATCCATGTACAACTAACAGTGGGAAAGACTGCTTTTCAGTTTATAGCATCCTACAGACCA
Source organism: Protopterus annectens (assembly GCF_019279795.1). Classification (NCBI taxonomy): domain Eukaryota; kingdom Metazoa; phylum Chordata; order Ceratodontiformes; family Protopteridae; genus Protopterus; species Protopterus annectens. The sequence goes on from NC_056728.1 coordinate 310,883,398, forward strand.
CCCTCTCAAAGTCAGGAATCCCATTCGGCCTTCCTGAAAACATTGGAGAACATGAAGATCTCTCCGAACACCATTATATTGGGTGACTTCAACTACCCAAACATTGACTGGGAGCACTACTCAAGCCCCAGCACCTTAGCCCAAAGATTCCTGGAAATTATAAACTCAAATGCTATGGAACAACTAGTCACCACTCCCACAAGAGGGGACAACATACTAGACCTGATCATTACCAACATGGGGACTCTATGCTCCACACCAGAAGTATATCCCTCATTGGTAAGATCAGACCATAAATTAATTTCACTGGATGTCCACATTCCGACCCCACCCCCAGCCCAGAAAACCATCGTGAAAAACTTCTCAAAAGCGAACTTCTCACTTCTCAAAACCGAAGTGGAATCCTTCAAGGCCCCAGGGCCAGTGGAAACTACAGCCCAAACTGCAGAATCCTATATAAATGCATTCTACGGACATCTCCAGGAATGCATGGATCATGCTATCCCAAACAAAACCAAGACCCAATCATCCTAAGGCAGGTGTCTAGTCTGGTGGACCCCTGCCATAAATAAACTGTACAACAGAAGGAGGAAGCTACTACATGATAGAGCAAAATCCCTAATAGGGAAGGCATCTCTGATCAGTACTAGCAAAAAATTACGATCCCTCATAAAATCCTCCAAGGCCAGCTTCGAGAGAAAAATTGCACAGGACACCAAAGACAATCATAAGGCTTTTTTCAGTTATGTTAGAAACCTGGGATGCAACTCCCAGACTTGTTCTGAGTTGATTCTAAACGACAAAAAATACAATGAACCCACAGACATCGCCAATATCCTGGCAGACAGGTTCAGTGCAAACTTCTCCATCCCCTCCCCCCCAAAAGAGCAAGTATCTATCCTGGCAGAGGGCTGCCTCCCAAACATCTCAGATGCTCAGGTGAAGGCTGCCCTCTCCAAAGCAAAAAACACTGCTTCCATGGGACCAGATGGCATCCCAGGTTGCATCCTACATGAACTACAAGAGGAACTAATCCCTCAAATAAAACAGCTATACAATCTCAGCCTCACTACAGGATATGTGCCCACAGAATGGCGTACAGCAACAGTGGTCCCACTCCACAAAGGTGGAGCCTCTACAGACCCTGGAAACTATCGCCCCATAAGCCTGACTAGCTTAGTCTGCAAGGCTATGGAGAGGATCATCATGGAGCTCATAAACAAAGACATTGGGGACCTACAGACTCTAGATCCTACCCAGTTCGGCTTTGTCAAGGGCAGATCCTGCCTTTTGAACCTGGTTGACTTCTTTGAAACAATCACCAAAGCCATAGATGAAGGGAAGGTAGTCCACACAGCCTATCTGGACCTTGTAAAGGCATATGACACAATACCCCACTCGGGCATCATAGATAAGCTATCCAGCTTAAATATAAACCCCTATGTCACAAGATGGGTCGCAAACTGGCTCAAAGACAGAACCCACAGAGCGAGAGTTGCTGGAGCCATGTCAGACGCGAAACTGGTCACAAGTGGCGTCCCACAGAGTTCTGTCCTGGGACCACTCTTGTTCGGTATATACTTTTCCGAGGTACAGGCAAACGTGGGAGGACTATGGCTCACCAAGTTCGCAGACGACTGCAAACTGGGCGCCATAATCAACTCTCCAGCTGACACAAACATCCTTCAAAAAGGTCTCACAGAGACAGATAACTGGTGCCAGCGCCATGGTTTAAAGCTAAATGCCAAAAAATGTATAGTCATACCCTTTGGCAAAAACAATGTGCCCACAAATTACCACATAGGCGGAAACCCATTAAGTACAGAGAAAGTTATTAGGGACCTGGGGACCCAAGTTGATAGCAATCTCTCCTTTGAAAACCACATTGCCAAAGTGGTTAGAAAGACCTTCTACATAGCTCACCTCATCACGAAGGGTTTCACATCTAGATCAAGAGAGGTAATCGTGCCCCTTTATTCATCCCTCATCAGGCCCATCATAGAATACAATGCCCCTTTTGGGATGTACCTTACCCGACACCTGCAGCAATTAGAAAGACCCCAAAAGTATCTCACCAAGAGGATCAAGGGTCTCAAACAGATGCCATATACTGCTCGGTTAAAAAAACTCCAGCTCTACTCAGTTGCATACCGCCTACTTCGAGGCGATCTATGCCTGACATACAAAGCTAAGTCAAATCCAGAATTAATGGACATGCTCCACCTCAGTAAATCTAAATCCCTCAGAGCCACACGCTTGAGGGACTTGAACCTCAGCACAGAAATAAATAGAACTTGCTGGAGGGACAGGTTCATAACCCAGAGGCTCCCTTCGCTCTGGAATAGAATTCCAGTTCATGTGAGGCAGAGCACCTCACTGAATCTCTTCAAGAAGAATCTCGATAAGTAGATGGGGGATCGTAGGTTTGTCCCAGGGATTACTCCCGTGTCACTATTAGACAAAGGCACAGTAAACTAAACCTTAAACAGGGCACAGTATACTCAAATCAAGGGGTGGCGTAAGCCATACAGAATCGGGCTAGGCTTATAATTGCCCCAGGGCAAATAGCCTAGTATGAACCTATGAACCTATGAACTACTGTTTTTAGTGGTAAAAAGAACTGTGTTTGAACGTTTCCGTGGTCACCTTTCAGTGCATTTATTTAGAATTTAGCATTGTTGAAAATACTTATTTTCCAAGTCCAGGCTTTTATACTTTTTAAGTAATTTACACAATTCTGCACAACACTCCTTGTAAATGGCCAAGTCTGATGTAGTTAAGGGTCTCTTTGACATGGAAAACAGATCAGAACAACTATTCAACACAGAGGCAACATCAGCATATGTTTTAACACTCTTATTGGGTATGCTGTTCTTATTATTACTTTGTTTGTCACTACAGTTCACATTGTATTCCACAAGTCTCCATATCTTCCTCAGACCTAAGACATTCAGGGTTTTCACCTTTCCGTTCCTGAACCAACAGATGCAATGTTCTCAGAATGTCACCCATAGTTTTTAATAGCAACAGCATCAGTCCAGGGCAGAACTCCCAAGAGTAGAATACACAGTAACATGCATCAGGGGATCTCTGTTGGCTTCAACCATTGGTTAAAATGGATAAAAACACAGACAAAAATACAAAATCTGTTTAAAACGAGTCCCAATTCCAAAACCAAAAAGCACAAAGAAACTGGAACCAAACTTGAAGCCAGAAAATCACTTTAGTGTATCAAAGCACTTTATTAAATGCTTTTGTCCTCAGCCTTCTTCAGGATACACATGTTCACCATTAATACATTTAAACAGATAATAAAGACCAATTAAAAAGTACTGTTTTTTTAAAAAAAAAATTGTAGGTTGTGTGAAAATAAGTAATTGTGTATTGTTGAATTTGATAGTTTTTAAAGCTGTATTTAGTTTTAACATGATTAATTGGTTCTACCTTTTAATTGGTCTGTATTATCTATTTAAATGTGTTACTGGTGAACCTGTGTAATCTGAAGAAGTCTGAGGACGAAAGCATTTAATAAGGCACTTTGATATGCTAAAGTGATTTTCTGGCTTCACCTTTGGTTCCAGTTCCTTTGTGCTTTTTAAATTCACCTCTCCTTAACCATTCTTGCATTTGATCCTGATCAACACAAGGTTGTTCCAAGAATTCCCAGTACTTGCAACTACATTTATGCATTTTACACATTTCTTGCCTTCTCATCTGACCCTTCACCTTATATTTTTTTCTTTTGTGTTTTGGCACATTCAGTTGCTGCCTACTTCTGGTTTGATTGTTGATCCTTCATCAATTCCTAAATATTTTCACACTCTCTCTTGTTTAAGTTCTTTTATATCACATTCCTGTCCCAAACTGATGTTTATTTGGTGCTGAAGCTTTCCTGCTTTAAAGGTTGCTTTTGCACATATATCAAGACCAAATGACATTCCCCAGCTGGGAAAGTTTCTCAATGATACCTAAGTGGGGGATTATGTCAAAAGCCTTGGCTATGTCAAGATAGGTGGTATGCACTGCTCTGCCTTCATCCAGGGCTTTGGTGCCATTCTCTAAAAAGTCCACCAAGTTTAATAAGCATGATCTATCCTTAACGAAGCAAAACTGGGTTGGGTTGAGAGTCTGAAGGTTGCTTACATCCTTGTTGATAAAGGTCTATGATGTTTCTTTCCATGTCCTTGCAGATAAGGCTGGTTAAGCTTACTGGTCTATAGTTCCCAGGTCAGTTGATACTTTGTGCAAGGGGATTACAGTTGCTGTTCTCCACTCAGCTGGAACAAAGCCAGTGTTCAGACAATGGTTAAAGAGAGTGTGAAGTGGATCCCCTAGGTCATGTTTTAGGTTGTTTAGTAAGCAGCCTGGAATGTTATCTGGTCCCATAGAGGCCATATTTTTGTACTTGGAGAAAAGCATGGAGAGCGTGGATAAGACTTACTCATTGGAGATACTGGGAAGAAGACAGGTGTCAGATATACTTTGGGTATTGCTGGTGAAGACAGGGGAGTGAAGTTTGTGCCAAATCTGTCAGCTAAAAGGTTGGGAATTTCTTCAGGGTCAATGTTAGTGGCACCATGCATTATGAGTTCGGCACTTAACTGGATATTCCTTTTTAGATTTCGGATGTAGCTAAAGAATGCCTTATGATTGTCTTTACCTAGGAAAGTTAATTCAGCCTCATAACTAGCTTTAGAAGACTTTACCAGATATCTGATTTGCTTGTTTAAGCTGTGGAGGGTATTCTTTCTCTGCTGACTAAGTTCCCTCTTGTTTTTAGATATCAGTTTCTTCCTTTTGTTATATAACCTGTTTATACTTAACGTTCACCAGGATGGTTTGTTTTTACAGGAGGACTTGGTTTTGATCCTGTCAAGTACAGCAGAGTCAATACAGTTGTTTAAGTGGTTATACAGGGTTTTTGTGTACTCCTCTGCATAAGAGTCATTGTTGGCTGTGTTAGCATGGGGTTTGAAACTTTCAAACCATCACTTAGTAGGCTATAGTTTGTTTTGGAGAAGTTTCTCAGTTTTATTGCTCCTGAGGAGGTGTCAAGTCTGATTGTTACTTTGAACAAGACAGATCTGTGGTCTGACCTTAATAAGGAGGGAAGAACACAGTGGGTAGTGCAGTGACCCCCCCCCCCATATTGGTGAGCACTAAGTCCAGAACAACTGAGTCCCTTGTGGGAGTACAGGCTAACTGCTCCAGAGCATTTGTATTAGCAAAGTCCAGGAACCTCAGGGTGATTGAGCTTGTGCTCTGGTACATCACCCTCTCGATATAAGGACAGTGAAATGTCCCATAACCAAGGTGTTTGGCTACATAGTGAGTGACTCAAGCAAGTCCAGGTAGGTGGTGTGCTTCTCATGGTTCATGGTGGGGGACCTGTACGGGTAGGTGGTATGCTTCTCATGGTTCATGGTGGGGGACCTGTACAGGTAGGTGGTGTGCTTCTCATGGTTCATGGTGGGGGACCTGTACAGGTAGGTGGTGTGCTTCTCATGGTTCATGGTGGGGGACCTGTACAGGTAGATGGTATGCTTCTCATGGTTCATGGTGGGGGACCTGTACAGGTAGGTGGTATGCTTCTCATGGTTCATGGTGGGGGACCTGTACAGGTAGGTGGTGTGCTTCTCATGGTTCATGGTGGGGGACCTGTACAGGTAGGTGGTATTCTTCTCATGGTTCATGGTGGGGGACCTGTACAGGTAGGTGATGTGCTTCTCATGGTTCATGGTGGGGGACCTGTACAGGTGGGTGGTATGCTTCTCATGGTTCATGGTGGGGGACCTGTACAGGTAGGTGATGTGCTTCTCATGGTTTATGGTGGGGGACCTGTACAGGTAGGTGGTATGCTTCTCATGGTTCATGGTGGGGGACCTGTACAGGTAGGTGATGTGCTTCTCATGGTTCATGGTGGGGGACCTGTACAGGTAGGTGGTATGCTTCTCATGGTTCATGGTGGGGGACCTGTACAGGTAGGTGGTGTGCTTCTCATGGTTTATGGTGGGGGACCTGTACAGGTAGGTGGTATGCTTCTCATGGTTCATGGTGGGGGACCTGTACAGATAGGTGGTGTGCTTCTCATGGTTTATGGTGGGGGACCTGTACAGGTAGGTGGTATGCTTCTCATGGTTCATGGTGGGGGACCTGTACAGGTAGGTGATGTGCTTCTCATGGTTCATGGTGGGGGACCTGTACAGGTAGGTGGTATGCTTCTCATGGTTCATGGTGGGGGACCTGTACAGGTAGGTGATGTGCTTCTCATGGTTCATGGTGGGAGACCTGTAGCTAGCAGTGATGTGGCAGGGTGTTTTACCTACAGTTATTTGGACCTGGAGTAGCTCAAGAGAGTCATACTGTTTAACCAGTCTTGAGGTATATTTGTATTTAATGAAGATGAATACACCTCCACCTTTGGTTCTTTCATGCTTGTTTTGAGATCTGAACATGTGGAAGGTATTGTAGCCTTGCATAGCTGGGGTGCTCTCTGCAGCCTTGAACCAAGTCTTGGTGACTGTACAAACGTTAACATCTTCCAAGGTGAAGAGAGCTTCCAGGGAGTGCAATTTCCTGTTTAGACTCCTAGCATTAAGCAGCATAACCTTGAGTTTGTTTGCAATGGATTTTTTTACGTCAGAAGTTTTGTTGTTTTGGTATTGCCTTAAAAAGGCACTATGGGGAGGCAAGCATTTCTGCCAGTATTCAAAAACCTACAGGAGACAAGTGAAGACCATCTCTAGCAAAGCAGTATGATCTGTCAACCATGTCTTCCCAGGCTGACAGATAATGGATCCTCCTAGACTGACACCAGAAGCTAAGCCAATTGTTGAAGTCAATCAGTTTTTTTTTATATTGTGGCATAACCCTGGGTGAATGTAGAATGCTGCTTATGTCCAGACACATATAACTGGCACACATAATCTGAGAGTTCAGTCATACCTCTCTTCATATGGTCCAGGGAGGTACGTCTCAAGTCATTCACCCCAACATGTAATATGACAGAGTCATAACGGTAATTGTTGTTGAGTGACTTAAGTGCATGCGTGATTTGATGGATCCTCTACTTGACAGGCAGCTGACCATGACCTCCTCCTTCTTCAGTCTGGTGAGGGAGATAGCTGTGTGTCTCACTATGGAATCTCTTATGACCAGGACATTTGGTTTTGAGGTGTTCTGCCTTAAGGGCTTATTCACTGAGACACTGGTATGTGTAGTAGATTTTCATTGTGCTCTAGCAGGTGTGAGTTGTTTGCGCTTGGGAGGTCTCTGGTCTTTTAGTAGGCTCTTAGTGAGTACCTCAGCATATGTGGGTTCATTTGTCATGACTTTATCTTGTGTGAGAGGAGAGGTGTTTGTGCTGACAACCTGTTTGATGTCTTGTGCTACATGAGAGGATTGATTACATTTTCATAGTACAGTTACATCTCTTACATACTGTGTTTGTTTGCTGCAGGAGCAAATGGTTGTCAGTACACATTAGGAAATTACTACATTGACTCAGGATGCCCATGTCAATCAGGCTGGTTAGAGAAATGTTGGGAAACTAATTGTCCATTATAGCAGGTTAAACTGTAAATACTATAAGGTGGTGGGCAAGTTAGATCAGCTTAACTTTGGCAATGCTGTTCAGTGTGCAGTTGAATTGCCTGCAGTGCAGCAGTGCACAGCTGAGTTTCCCGCAGTGGATCAGTGAGCAGCTGAGCTGCCTGCAGTGCAGCAGTGTGAGTTGCCTGGAGTGCAGCAGTGCACAGCTGAGTTGCCCGCAGGACAGCAGTGTGCAGCTGAGTTGCCTGCATTGCAGCAGGGAAGCATGTGAGGGTTCCAGTGACTGTTCTCTAGGGAAAAAGTTGTATCTAGGCATTTGTGTCTATACAGGACACTGTTCACCCCCATTGAGTGGTGCAAAACTATGCACAAATACTAGGATTAAATACAAGCAAATTTAAACAGTTTTAACAAAAGTTACCAAAAGGAAACCCTCACACAAAGCCTTATTCCAACAATCCCCAACTCACATGGGTCCTGAGCTACACACTTCTGCCACAAGGGTGCAGGGAATGCCTTCTTAATATAAGACGACTGGTTTTAGTGCTCAAGTGATACCAAACAGTCCAGATTCAGAAAGTCTGAATGTAGCCTATGCTATTTAAGGCAGAAGTAGCAATGCTACAAAGTGCAGAATGAAACAGTCACAGCAGGAAAAAACATTAAAAAATGAAGCAGCAGTTCAGTAAAATACAGTTCACAAAGTGCAATATAGGCTTAAATTACACTTATTTTTAGAAGATTTTAGTGGTTGCCTTGGATTACTGTTCAGATGCACTCCAGACCTCTGGCTAAGAATGCTAAACTCTGAGCAGCTCTGGTAAACTGAGTACAAACCCGTGCAAACCCAAGGCTTAAATTCAAGCAAATTTAAATAGTTTTAACACAAACTACCAACAGGAAAGCCCCACACAGAGCCTTATTCCAAAAATCCCCAACTCAGATGGTTCCTGAGCTACCACTTCACCACAAGGGTGCAGGGAGACCCTTTTAATGTACGATGGCTGGTTTTAGTGCTCAGGTGATACCAATCTAGATTCAGCAAGTCTGAATCTAGCCTATGCTATTTAAGGCAGAAGTACCAATAATACAAAGTGCTGAATGAGGCAGTCACAGCAGCAAAAAACTGTAAAAAATGAAGCAGCAGTTTAATAAAATACAGTTTACAAAGTACAATACAGGCTTAAATTATACTTATTTTTAGAAGATTTCAGTGGATGCCTTGGATTTCAGTTCAGATGAATTCCAGACCTCTGACTAAGAACTCCAAACTCTGAGCAGCTCCGGTAAACTGTGTAGACCACCAACCTTCCTAATGGAAAATAACTGATTGGAGCCCAAGTTCTTAAACCAGAACTAAGACACTTTCAGAATAACAGACACAGTAATACTTCAAACAGGCAATTCTCAGCTCAGCAGGGTGAAGGCTATACTCTCCTGCCACAAGAGTTTAGACCACAAACCCTCCTAATGTAAAATAACTGGTTTGAAGTCCAAGTGCTTAAATCAGAACAAAGACACTTAGAATAACAGCCCAATAAGTCTTCAACAGCAATTCCAGCTCAGAAGGGCAGAGGCTACCCTCTCCTCCCATAAGATGGTAGACCACAAACCTTCTTAATGTAAAATAACTGGCCTTAAGCCCAAGCGCTTAAACAAGAACTAAGACACTTTTACAATAGCAGACACAATGAGCCTTCAACCAGCAGTTCCTAACTTAGAAGGATATAAGCTACCTCTCCTGTCACAAGAGTGTAGTCCGCAAATCTTCCTTATGCAAGATAACTAGTTTGAAGCCCAAGTGCTTAAATCAAAACTAAGAGGCTTAGAATAACAGTTACAATGTAAGTGGGCTACTAAGAAGCAGTAATAAATGCAGCAGAATAAATGCAACTAAGTACATTAATAAGAACAAGAAGCAAAAAGCAAAATAAAGTAATAAAGTGCAGATTTATTTTTGTAAGTGAGAAAGGAGGAAACAGACGATAATTCAAGTTTAAGGGACTAAGGGGGTGGGCCTCCCGAAATTACCTCTCAGTACTCAGTAGAATGAGCTGATAAGATGAGACTTGGAGTGTCCAAAATCAGATTTATAGTAGGAGCAGGCAACTCAAAAGCCACCAAGTTTGAAAGTATAGAGACAGTTTGGTGGGTAGTTGGGAATAATCAAATGCAGATAGAGATCAGAAATAATCAGACAGAGAACAGTAAGCAAGCCAAACAAACACTCCAGCTAAATAAAGATGCCTCCAAATATTGCTAGTTAAATGAGTAATTCTATTTCTCAGCTCCTCCCACTAATTAGCTGAGCATTATTCACTGTCTGCAAAGGAATTCTTTTCTAACTTTTCTAACCAAACCTAGCCAAGACCTCTTAAAATGTCAAAAGAACAAAAACCTTAAAACAAAACAAATGCAATATAAGAAAAAGATAAAAAATAGAAGTAACCAAACCTTAAATCAAAAACTTCAATTCAAAATCAAATGCAGGTAGCACAGGATTTATAATGGGTATGGTGATTGCTATGACCAACCAGCATGCAAGTTTTTTTAATACTAAGTGACGTTTACTGTATAATTCCCAGAGCACAGTATTTATGTTTAGAATTACAAGGTTTCACTATCATTTTTTTAAATAAGAATGTCTGGGTAGTCCACCAGGGTGTGAATGAAAACACAGTATGTTGTTGTTCTTTCTAAGTAAAAGTTTTCACCACTGTTTAACACAGACATTTATATGGGAGAAGGAGATGCTTTTTTCCCACTGAAGTTCAATCTTGTAGTTGGTATATATAATTTGCAGGGAGTGTAAGGGATGCAGGGGGGCTTGCCTCCCTGCAAAAGCATTTTTTTTACAAGTGGGTTTTCAGAAACTCGAACATATAGTCTTGAACATAGGAATTTTGAGTTTCCAAAAACTTGATAATATGACATAAACCCATATATACGTACATTACAGACATATACATGCACACACACACACACACACACACACACACACACACACACACACACACACACACACACACACACACACACACACACACACACTCTGTCTCTCTCTCTGTATATAATATATATATATTTATATATATATATATATATATATATATATATATATTTTATATATACGCTATATATAATTTGCAGGGGGTGTAAGGGATGCAGGGGGGCTTGCCTCCCTGCAAAAGCATTTTCCTATGGTGAAATTCCTATGGTCAAGACTATATATATATATATATATATATATATATATATATATATATATATATATATATATATATATATATATACGCTATGCTGACCGCCTTAAAAAACTCCAGCTATACTCTGTCGCATATCATCTACTCAGAGGCGATCTCTGCTTAACATACAAGGCCATGTCAAACCCAGAGCTGTTGGACATGCTACACTTAATAAAATCCCAATCCCTCAGAGACACATGCTCCAGGGATCTAAACCTTGTCATCACAATAAACAAAACATGCTGGAGGGATAGGTTCCTGACCCAGAGACTCCCCAGACTCTGGAATAGATTGCCCATACATGTCAAGCAGAGTGCCTCTTTGGCCCTCTTCAAAAGGAACCTTGACGATTGGATGGGAGAAAGGAAATTCACCCCGGGGATCACGACAGTCACCCTGCTAGACAGGGGTCCAGGGAAGTAAATAGTGTGTGAAGAAATAGCCAGGGAATTGTTATGGCTAGGCTTGTATAGGCCCTAGGGCTGAAGCCTAGTACCAACCTATGAACCTACGACCCTATATAGATAGATATCTACATATATGTATATATATATATATATATATATATATATATATATATATATATATATATATATATATTTTTTTTTTTTTTTTTTCTAGTAATGTAAAATGTTTACCTGCACATTTTTCTTTACCATCCCACCCACATCATCAAACATTCCACATAATTTTATCTGTGTTATCAAGAAAACTCTGTCTTATTTACAACAACATTAAAAAACACACTCTGCATACAAAAACACAAAAACACACAGACTGCAAAATCAACACTGCCAACCTAAACCAATCCCCTACAATAACATTTATCATAAATAAAAGTAAAGGAAGTGACAATAAAAGAGAAAATAATAAATAACATAAAAGATGAAGTGCACCTACCCAATTACTAAACAGAATTATCAGCAAAATGGACCAGAATCCAAAAAATCTATATATATACCACCTAAAGTGAAATTAATTATAAAGGTAACTAAACAAAACACTGATATATTTCAACATCACCTTTGCTACACTATTAGAAGTGCACCACAAAACAGCCTGGCATTAATACAAAAATTAATATTATTTACCACTGAACAAAATAGTCACCACCATACAAGAAAGGTCATTCTTAAATATCAGTGTGACCTGTGTAAAACACTTTTCAGTAGAAAATTTATGTAGCCCCGTCATTGAAATGAATAGAAAATAGTAATAAACTGGAAAAAATAGGTATCAGATAATGAATGAATGAATGAATGAATGAATGAATGAATGAATGAATGATAAATACAAGTTTAGGGAATAGGTCATAAAATGAGTTCCCAAATCCTAAGTACAAGATATTTAAAATCTATCACACAAACTAACCTATTCATTGCACTAGCTGTCTCCCTCCCTCTCTCCATCCCTTTCTTATAATTCGGATTCATTTTTCATTCATTCATTTCAGAAGAATGCAGCACTTGTGTCAGTTTCAAATTCTGAATCCTTTTACAGTTTTACTAAGGTAACATAAGGAGGACAGGTTAAGATATTTTTGATACTTAGTTATGCATTATAGTTGGTTTTAATTTACTTGGTGTAGTTTATTTTTTAAGACAGATGTAATAGTAATTCCATTTTCTGCTTGGCTGGATATGGCTCTTTTTCATTTTATAGAAATGGAAACCAAGCCACCAAGTCTTGAGCAAATCCTGATAAAGTCACAAATCACAAAAATGAGTAAAATGAATAAAGGCAGTACCAGGAACACACAGCAGGCAACAACATCACTAAAACCAGCAATTTATTGCAATAGACAGGATAAGCACTTTCACGGCAACCCTAACAGCCGCTTCATCAGATAGCAAAAGGGAAAAACATCAGCATTTAAATACAAAAACACACCAATCAGAAACAATCAAATCCCTGTTAGTATCCACCCACTTATTAAAGCATAAATTAAATTCTATAAAAGATTTTATATATAATAGAACACACTATATATGTACTAGCTAAAACCAAGGCTGCATGTAATAACAAAAACAAAAAAGAACATTGATAGCTCAGAAAATCCTACTTAAATAACATACGGGACTTCAAAACGGGCTTCAAAGGGATTTGTCCATTCAAGCCTTTCCCTTTGTGGGCTTGCATTCTCAGAATCCATTTTAATTCAAGATTTCAGTATAATTCCTAACATCACCCATTCTCATACAGTCAAAAGTTCTATCAATGACCCTAAAATACAACGAAGAACATTCTGCACAGTGTGCCAAATATATGACATCCTTAGTGTTACAATCTGCACGGACTTTAAAATGGAACCTTTTCCCATCATTAGGACTCAAAAAAAATATTACTTGTTTCAATGTGGATGCAATATTGACAATTACCACAAGGGGAAGTACTCCCAATCTGACCGTCCCTCTTGCTATCAACACATCTATCATGATACCATAACATCTGTTTAAGATTCTTCTTATTCCTGTATATAAATCTCGGCCTCTCTACAACTACAGCACCAATCTTATCGTCAGTTAATAGGACGGGCCAGTACCTACGAAAGACATCAGTGATCATACTAATGTCACTACTGTACTTCAGTGAAACACTTAACTGATAATTATCAGGTCTAAGAGATGTCTCTGCATTGGGTACCTCTCCAAAATATGGTTTAGCTCTAGTGGGTCTCAATCATGCACTAGCATGCAACCCAAGGTCTATTTCCCTCTTCTTATACCCTCTCTTAGTGAATTGCTCCCTCAAATTCACTACCTATTCTTGAGAACAATGTGCTCCTGTTTAATGGTAGATACTATCTCCAAACCTCTGGCGTAGCTATGGGCACTTCCTGTGCCAATAGCTACTCCAACATTGTCATGGGTCAGTGGGAGGATATGTTTGTACTAAATTAACATGAATATTCGAGTTGCATTAGCTTTTACAGCAGATTTGTTGATGATATTTGCCTGTTATGGAAAGGGAGTATTGAGGAACTTAATGGGTTCTTGGACTATCTGCATGAGACTACTACGTTCTTGAAGTTTTCTGTCTCCTATTCCAGAAGTATGACTGAATTTCTGTGTGGAATGTTCTTCATTCTATGTAGGGAAGTGTAATCGTAGGATGAGGGATAGGATAAGAGAACACCTCTATGCGATTAGAATTAAGTATGAATCCAATGCACTGGCAAAACATATTATGATGGAAGGAGAACACCATGTGTTCAAGTTTAGGGTCACTGATAGAACTTTTGACTCTATGAGAATGGGTGATATTAGGAATTATACTGAAATCTTGAATTAAAATGGATTCTGAGAATGCAAGCCCACAAAGGGAAAGGCTTGAATGGACAAATCCCTTTGAAGCCCATTTTGAAGTCCCGTATGTTATTTAAGTAGGATTTTCTGAGCTATGAATGTTCTTTTTTGTTTTTGTTATTACATGCAGCCTTGGTTTTAGCTAGTACATATATAGTGTGTTCTATTATATATAAAATCTTTTATAGAATTTAATTTATGCTTTAATAAGTGGGTGGATACTAACAGGGATTTGATTGTTTCTGATTGGTGTGTTTTTGTATTTAAATGCTGATGTTTTTCCCTTTTGCTATCTGATGAAGCGGCTGTTAGGGTTGCCGTGAAAGTGCTTATCCTGTCTATTGCAATACATTGCTGGTTTTAGTGACTTTGTTGCCTGCTGTGTGTTCCTGGTACTGCCTTTATTCGTTTTACTCTTTTTCATTTTCGTTTGTACTATTTTTGCTTTACTGGCATATATGCAGAAGCACACACATACACTGAGAAGGAGTGAAGTTCCCCTATGGTGATTCAGGTACTTACATCACCTGGGGAAGTGTTAGGCCTATATGAAGAAATGTCTAGCTGTGGGCATTAAGGGCTTTTTTGTGGGCACATGGACAGACTAGGGAAAGGGCAGTGGCAAGGGAGTGATGAAGCACTACATGGCCTTTTAGGCTGCAGGTAAGGTCTAGTGGTGATATCATACATTTCCTGTATGCCCTCAGACTACCACAAGGGATAATCTGTGGCACGGGATCGTTGAATCACTTGATGGGCAGTAGGTTGCAGGGGAGGCTGACAGGCTGCAGGCAATGGCAATAAAAGTTGGATGACAGCTCCCTCTGACAGGCTATCACTTTTAGTCTCACTTAAGTCAGAGACTACATTGTCACTGATAGGGAATAAATATCACATTTTCATAAACACTTCCTAACAAACCTAACTACAAGTACTTAGATTAACTTAGAAGACCTGGATAGGATACTCTTTGATACCAAGGACACAAAGTCATGTCATTATTTGTTTAAGAAATCACCTCAGGATACATACTGCTAAATAAACTTGCTAAGGTGGTATCAGTAAAATCAGAACTGCTGCAAACTTTTTCATATTTTAATGTAATTCTCTGAAAACACTTTGAAACACTTTATACACAATTAAAAGGTCTCACATTATTACATGAATTCTAGCTGTTGTTTAACGTGTAAATGGTTAACATTAAATATATGAATTTATAGCTCACAGATTTAATAAACAAGAACACAACCAACACGAAATAAGATTTAAAAAACAATTCAACCGGTTTCTTTATAATAGTTTTATGCTGTGCTAAAGAACTAGGGTACTGCTCCCGGTTAGGGGTCGCCACAGCGGAACTCCGGTCCGCTAATGATTGGCAGTAGATTTTTACGTGCCGAGTTGCCAGCTCTAACGCACAACGTTCAATGAAGGTACGCCCATTCACGCATGTCTCCGCATAGAAGACGCTCTAGCTGAGAATAGAACAGGACAACGTTGTACTGTGAGGCGACAATGCTACCGCAGCTCCACCACTGCAGTTGCTTTAAGCTAAAATGAGTTTAATAAACTATAACCCAGGATCGATAGTCTAGTTAACTCAGCAGCTCCAACTGCAGGCAGAGATGCAGGAAAACTGAATGGAACTCTTTACTGGCTTAAACTCTTACTCCTCTCTGCTGTACTGTCACTGCCAACATATCAACCCAGGTCTGGGGAAGAGACCAAGAGTGTGGGAAGGATGACAAGGGGAAGAGGAACTAAGTACCTTTTAAGCTGGCTCACTTCTCTACTGGTCATTGATGTGAAGTGCTTCAGAAGACCAGGTACAGCAAACAGTCAGCTGTAACAAAACAGGGAAGGTACAGCAGATGCCAGTTTACATACACTGGTATTGATATGCTATTTATGAGTTTTGGGAGGAATTAATTAGGAAAAAAACATAGTTCTCTGATCTGCATATATTAAAGGTGGATATTCACCTTCCTCCTAATGTGATTTTGTAGTACCAACTATCAAGCAAAAATAAATAAACAGATAAATAGACAGATAGATAAGATAGGTAGAAACCTAATGTGTCTATCAGCACTTTCCTCACCATGAGCTACAGATATAAGCAAGGCCTAAAGCTGCATAAACTGGGTAACCATGAAGGATTAAGGAGAAAGCACTGTGTGCTAACACCTGCAGAAGTAGACCTTACAAACATGATGAAAAAACAACAGTCATTGCTCCCCTTACATTCTATAATACTTCTTTTTTCCCATTGTTTGATATAATTTTTGTATCAAAGTACAAGTCACAGTGACAAACATGCATGTTGCTTGACAGATGACAAACATTTGTTGGTCCTTTCCAAGACTAAACCTAAGCCTTTACTTCAGTAATTGACTTCACAGCTAAATAAAACACTTCTCAAAATCACCAAACAAATACGTGCGAAGAACTTCACTAGATACCACATTTTCCAGGCATAAATGTAATCTTCCCTGCAGAGAAAAACATGTAGATTAGCCAATGGATAAAGAACAAAAGACTTCAATAAGATAATTAAAACTGACTCCCCAAAACTCTGTAGCATTCTTCTGTCTGCTGTTTTACACTGCAAAGTTTTGCTTAATGATTTATTAAAGATATAGCTGTTCAAGAATAGATGTGTGTCTGATTTGTGCTTAATGTGAAAAATGTCCTTAACTGTATTTACTCCAAAATTAAATCATACATCTAATTATGGTTAAAGAATTTACTATACAATACTGTGACCTACACAACAGAAGGACAGACAGGGTTGGCTAAAATAAGCTCATAATTAGATTTCTTGTAGTTCACAGAGAAAAGAGCAGCCAGACACAGTCTTTAAAAATGAATGATGTAGTGAGGGGCAGTATACATATGAATGCCATTTTCGTCCCCTGACTACTTGTTTGTTTTCAGAAATGGACAAAGAAACAATGCATTCAACACCAGGGAGAAAAGAAATGAATAACTAGGCATAGAACAATATACTTACAATTGCCTAAACTTAAAACCCTATTAGTTCTTTCTATTGCTCTCTCCATACCAGGCTCCTTCTGTCACATGACATAACTAACTTAAAAAATGTGACGTTTAAGCAGACTAAAATAGAATCGTAATAGCTCTTGGTTCCACTGCAGATCCACAGCTACAGTCATAAGCTCCTCGTCAGACAAGCTATTTTCTGCATACTACATTTTTAACCACAAACTCAAAGGCAAAGTGAAAAATTCGAAAAAGGACTGAAAAAGAACATGAAACTGTCATCTAGGGTTAATGTGTTTGATTTCAAAGCTATCTTGCACCTCCAAATATACTTTCACTGAACTGCAATTAACATTTTAAATTAAACTGTAATTAACTAATAAATAATAAATTAATTAATTGTAATTAAAGTTATCAATGATTGCAATATATTATTAGTAACTTCATGGTAGCTGACTAGTTTAAAAGGTCTTTGCATACAGCAATGCAGAGAACACACTTCAACCTACAGCCCTGCCATAAATCTTTTTGTAGTAGCACCATTTTAAATATACTTCCTTCAAAACAACATTCCTTAGTACAATAAAATGTCAAGTTTTCTGATCAGAAAGGGAATAAACTCTTTTAACAAAGAGAATGAGGAATGAACTAGAGTAATTTCTTTTGTTACCATCTAAACATTTGCCAGCCACTACTCAAGCTGCAAATAAAGTAGATAAATGAAAGCCTCTTTAGATAGGGAAACAGCACATATTAACTTTAAAAATACTAAGAGCTCAGTAGGTTTAGATTCGATCCTGGCAACCCACCACTGAAAATAACAAAGTCATTCAGAAGTATAAATTTAAATATTAACACAAACTAACATGAGATCAATTCCCCTTCTGAAGTCAGTTCTGTCCTTAAATTAAGTCTGATTTCTTAATCTATGGGGGTGTGCCACCCCAGAAAAAGCGCAAAAAAGATACAAGGAATGTAAAATAAAAATTCACCAAGGCCCAAACCTCATGAGTAATACTTTATCATATAAAACTAAGGCCTTTTTTCCCAAAAACATAATACCAGGGACTTCAACAGAGGTATTTATATTATGAATTAAAGTTATTAACACTCACATTGGTTGCTTAAATATGCCTCCATACCTAAATGAATGTTTGTCATTTTCATTACTGAATATTGTTCACATATATTCCATGCCTCTTATAGTGGCCACTGGCAGGTGTTTGTATCACATCACATGGTCATGCATTTTACCTCCAAACACACATTTAGGTATCAGTTTGCCTTCACTGTGGAAAGTTTTGTTTTGTGATAACTACCATGTCTGATAGTTTAGCTTAAATCACAGTCCCCTAAATAAAAAAAAAAAAAAAAAAAAAAAAAAAAGAATATGCCAAAGAAAAGGAAATATAATAAGGAATATGTAAAATTTGCATTCACCCCACCAAAAAATCGGTATCTTCTATAATCTATATCCAAAAAGTTTCTGCAGTGAAGATGACTTCACAAAATTTTGAACAGCACTTCATGAAAGTGCACCAAGGAAGTTTTGAAGACTCACTAGAGATGGTAAATTAGAAGAAACATTGATTCCACCAGGCACTTTACTATATATTACTATATATCTTTTTATTTTGGTATCTACTCAAAAGCCACTCCATGAGGCCTCCTATAAAATGGCATATCTTCTTGTAAATAACAAAAAGCTTCACTGAGTCAGTGGGCCCTGATCAAGCCCTGTGCCCTTCACATGATCAAAGCTGTTTTTATAAAGCAACCAAGAAAATGTCTGAAATACTCTGCCAAAGGATGTCATCAAAAGTTGAATTTTGAATATATCATCTAACATTTAGGATCATCTTACAGTGAAAACTTTGGACTTCAATTGCATGAAAGTACTGATAATGATCATTGCAATTAACCCTTGACCTTTGTGAGATGAGCCAGTGAAACATACATCAAAGAAGGTTTTTTGTTCTATGACCCCCTGTTGTCTACCACAAATACTTGATGTGTGTCAATAAACTGTTGAGTTCTTTTCATAAAATCGACTACATGAAAAGGTGAAATTAGGCTTCACCGTGTAATGATGGTGCACTTTTCATGCTGGTGAAGAGATATGGCTTTAGAGATTTGGTGTAGGTGGCAGCAATCAATTGTTTTCTACACTGTAATGTACTGGCATCAAAAACATTTTCTCCAAGATTGAAATCAGCCATGCAAACCACTGTTCAAGCAATGAACCTGATTAAGTCTTGAACTCTGAACCACAGACTCTTCAAAATCTTCTGCCACAGAGTTGGAGCTACTCATGAATTGTTGCATTATCCAACAGACATGTGCTGGCTATCACATGGTTAAGTCTTCATTCATGTTATTTTATTTATTTATTTATTTATTAATTATTTATTTTACATTTGTTACCCGGGAGTGTCCGACTGAGCTGAAGCCCTTTTTCAGCAGAGGCCTGGGGTGAAAAGCTCCAATACAGAAAGCATTTTAATGGCAACTGTTGCACTCATAGAAATATACAAAAAGGTTACCATTCTGGTAAAGTAGTTGACAAGACTGAACAGTACAAATCAAAAAAAGATAAAAAAGTGTAAAACATAGGAAGTTAAATGTTTTAGTTTCAGTAGGTTAGGAAATCTAACAATACTAAGCAGAGTATAGTTTATTTTATTTATTTTTATTTATGTATTTTACATTTGTTGACCGGGCTAGTCTAGCTGGATACATTTCCATTTTCAGTAGAGGCCCGGGGAGAAAAGCTCCACATAAATTTTAACAAAAAACGTTACAATAGACAAGCAAATGGATAAATCATCATAGATGAAAAGACAAATAAAAAATATAGTACCCAATAACAGATATATACAAAAAGAGGATCACATTTCTAAAAATAACATTGATTAGCTGAAATAACATCAAGAACAAGGCACAAAACAGAGAGCAAAATTGATTAATAATATTATATAGAACTAATCTTAGTAACAGAAGGAGAAAGAGAAACACTAAAATAGGAGAGGAGGAAGGGAAGCAGTATACGAAAAGAGAAGGGAAAGTTGAGAGAGATTAGCATAGAGGAAAGAAGAAACAAAATACTCTAAAAGGAGGTAGACTGAAGCAGATACAGTAAAGAGAGAGGGAAAGTAAAGTAGTAGGAAAGTGCAGAGTAGTAGGAAAGCGCAGAGGAGGTAAAGGATTAGTCAGGTTTTGAACAGGAACAGAGCCAGTGGCTTTGGAAGTAATCTTTGATTTTGTGTTTAAAGAGAGGCAGAGATGTGGTAAGTGTTATGTCGCTAGAGATTCCAGTTCCTTCCTACAGTATTATTGAAAAGAGAGTCACCGGCAGAATTATAAGTCTTTGTTATAGTAGCCATAAGTTTACTGGATGAGCGAAGGGAGTTTAGGTTGTTATAAGGGATTAAAAGTTTAGAAAGAATAGGGGTTTTGTTTGGTTGGTATAAGATTTTATGGGCAATAGTGAGTTGAGGGATTAACAGAAGGTTTTGTAGTTCAAGCCAGCCTAGAAGTTTCAGGTTAATACAGTGATGAGTTCTAAAAGGGTTACTAGTGGCAAAACGGGCAATGTTGTTGTAGCAAGTAGCCAGTTTGTTAAGGTTGGCTTTCTTAAGGTTAGTAAAAATTGGTGAGGCATAAAGAAGAGTAGACAAAAGATGAGAGTGGGCAATCTTGGCTCTGGATGATGATATTAGGAAAGGTTTAATTCTATATAGGCTTCCTATTTTTCTACTGACTGTTTTAATGGTGTTGTTGATATGCTGGTCAAAGGAGAGGTTGTTATCAATTGTTATTCCTAATAATTTTGTTGTTGGATCAGGAGCAATGAGAGTGGCATTATTTGAGGAGATGGTGAAGTCCAAGGGGGTGGACCTAGTGCTAGGAGAGAAAAGGAGAAGTTTAGTTTTTTTGGCATTGAGGAGGAGGTTGCGTCTGGTGAACCAAGTTTCTACAGTGTTGAAGACATTTTGAGTAATAGATGAAAGTTCATTAGGAGATGAAGCAGAGCAGATAAGGGTGGAGTCATCTGCATATTGAATGCAGGTAGATTGAGGAATTGCTAAGTGAAGATCATTGATGAACAGGGAGAAGAGAAGAGGTCCTAGAATGGAGCCCTGAGGTACACCGATGGAAACGGGTGTGAGTGGGGAAATTTGGTTTTCCCAACGAACTGCTTGCTGTCTATTGCCAAGGTAGGATGTAAACCAGTTAATGGCAAGATTATCAAAGGAGAGGGATGTAAGAGTGTTAATTAAAATGGAGTGGTTGACCATATCGAAAGCTTTAGAGAGGTCAATGAAGAGAGCAGAAGAGAGAAGGTTGTCATTGCAGTTCCTGTTGATAGTATCTACAAATGATAGGAGAGCAGTGGTAGTACTGTGATGTGGTCTGAAACCGTGTTGACAGTTTGCTATTATGTTGTTTTGAGAGAGATGCTGTAAAAGTTGTTGGTGAATACATTTTTCCATTTTTTTTGCTAAGGGAGAAAGGAGGGCAATTGGTCTACAGTTTGAGTACTCAATGGAGTTTCCACCTTTATGTAAAGGGATAATATGGGATATTTTCCAGATGTCTGGGATGGTTCCCTCTTGGATTGTCCTGTTTATAAGTATAGATACTGGATATGCAATTTCTTTGACAGCTTTTTGGAGAAAAAATGAAGGGAGCTTGTCAGCAGAAGGGGTACAAGGCTTCAGTTTGTGGATAAGTCTAGAGATGAAAGATGTAGGAATAGGTTGTATTTTAAAGTTATTTGAAGGGTGTCTTTGGTTTATAGGTGGGCTGGAGTTATTAGTGCTAAGTTGTTTAGCTAGTGATAGAATAGTGTCAGTAAAAAAAGAGTTGAAAGCATTTGCAGTGAGGTGGGGAGTATCTGGGTCGGCATTGAGAGGGGTGGGAGTTTTGGATGTTCCTGGGGAAAGGAGTCTATTTATAGATGACCAAAACTGTTTGGGGTTGTTATGATGAGTTTGTTGAAGTTTGCAGTAGTAGGCTTTTTTGTCAGTAATTATTGCTTTTTTAGTCGAGTTTCTAAGTTGGCGGAAATGAAGAAGGTCAAGGGAATTTCTATGGTTTCTCCATTTGGACCAGACTTTATTTCTGGAGAGAATTAGCTTTTTAGTTTCTTTAGAGAGCCATGGGGCAATATTGGGTTTCATTCTGATGGTGCGTTCAAGAGCATGTTTGTTGAGAATGGATAAAAAAGTGGTATTAAAGTATGATACAGCATTTTCAAGGGGAAGAGATTTCAGGGGGCTCCAGTTGCATTTGCTGAGTTCATTTTGGAATAGGTCTATGTTAAAATTTTTAGTAGAGCGTATTTTTTGAATGTTAGGGGGGTTTGGGAAATCAGTTCTTTCTCTAGTAATAAAGGTTAAAGCATGATCACTTATATCATCAGGCAGGGTTCCTGCTTTGTAGGCGTGTTTGATTTTGTTTATGAGTATCCAGTCTAAAATACTCTCTTTATTGTTAGGCTTGTTGATTCTAGTGGTTGAAGTTATAGTCTGGGTGAAACCATATAGGTTCATATGAGAGGAAGGATTATCTGCATTGATAGTGTTCCAGTCAACATTGATGTCACCTAGAATTATAGTTTCTTGGGGGTACGTAGTAGATACCCAGCTGAGAAATAGACAATAGACAATACTTTAGAAGAATTTCTTAGGAAGTAAAGGGAATAAGTTATGTTAGGTGGTATGTCATTGTTATACAGTTCAAAGTGAGTTGGTTGTGAACAGTGGCAGTTATGGAACTCAGAATGGAGATGGCCATGTTTCTAGGAGGAAAGGCAAACAAACTATGTGAAGAGCTTAAAACACATCATTTAATTCTGTCATTGCTCATCCTATAGATAACACTGGAATGACCTCAACTTTTCACTTCAAGGGTCAGAAAAGATTGCCCTGGATTCAAATGAGAGGACTGCTACCTTTCACCAAAAAAATGACTCTCTCCAAAAAAAGTATCATAATGCTAAATTCCTCTACTCTAGAAAATGTACCTCTCTGTAGAGGGCTCATTAGATACGGCTTCAGACTGGATTAAAGGAGATAACTGGCGGCATAAGGAAAACCATGGACTCTTCTTATAACTACAATGCAAAGAAAAAAAAGAACTATCTGATTAACACGGCTGAAGTAAAAATAAAACTTTAATATAAAAAAAAATGGTAAGCACTTTTACAAACAATCACTTCTTCCACACTGCTATATGATATTGATTTTGACTTCTGTGAGGAATGTCACAGTGTGAATGTAGTGCATTATGGAAGCTACATAGTGTGCAATATGTTTTATGTAGGTAAACCTAATCAGACTTTTAGGGAAATTATACTGGAGCACATAAGAGATAATAAGTGTAACGACACAAGTGTGCTTGCTAAACATGTTATGAATACTGACACTGCTCATTCATTTAAAGTTTTATATTGGACTTAGAGAATTTGAATGCGAGAGGCGGCAATACTGTAAGTAGAAGTAGAGTGTGAACGTAGATGGATTTTAAAATTCAGAGCTGATAAACATCCAGGTCTCGATGACAATTTTCTTTACGACCATTTCTTATCTCACAGGATTTACTTCACTGATCTAGTTGGGCTTGGCAGTCCTTTTAAATGCTTTTAATATGTGTATGTGTTAAGTAGTTGAATTGGTTTGAGAAAGTGATTGTTCATGAAAGTGCTTACCATTTTTTTGTTATATTAAAATTTTATTTCTACCTCAGCTGTGTTGATCAGCTAGTTCTTTTTTCTTTGCATTGAAATTTTTAGCTCTTATCCAATTGTTACCGGCTCGTTTTTTTGTTTTACTACTTTTTTGATAACTACTTTGTTCATCACCAACTGAAATATGACCAGTGGATTTGAAACCCTTTTACCTTTAATTTGAACTCAATAGATGGTGCTGAAATGTAGAAAGATGATATAAATTTTCTCAGCAAAGCTTTGTAGAAGGAAAGATACTTCAGTCAAAAGTCTGATAAATTTTTGTGAAAAACATAAGCAATAATTTGACTCTATGGATCCACATTTCTAGCACTGGAGTGTGAAGAAAATGTTTGGATGCCAGGTATGACAACCACCTTGCTTAAAACTGTTCCTCAAATTTCTGACCTTACTGAATGAAGGCAACAACAATCATCTCACTAAGGTGGTTCTGAAGAACTCTTACTTATTTTTATATTTATTTGTTTATTGACATTTGGTATCTGGAAAAGTCCAACTGGGTCAGGAACCCATTTTCAGTGAAGGCCCAGGGAAAAAAACTCCACACAAATACAGACATTATTAAATTTTACAGTTATGTTTACACTTTACATACAACAATAAGAATAACATAGTTTATCATGTGTACATTTATGTACAGTTTTAGACATAATACAATTTAACATGTGGGTAGATAAAATTTACAGTCAAGAGTTCAGCCTAAGATTCTAGTAAGGAATGTACATAACTAAAGGGGAGATTAAGTCACTGTGAGTATAACAAGCTGTTTGTTTTACAGGTTATAAAGAGAAGAAAGTTTAAGTATGGGTTGTAAGACAGTGGTAGTATGGTAGTTAAGGACAGTAGTATATGAATGGTTTGAAAGCGCTGATGTTAGGATTAGGATGGTGAGCAGCAGTAGGTTTTGCATGAAGTACAGGACTATAGGGTCGTAAGATTCACTAAGAAGAAGAGGATGTTTTGGAAGTGGATTAAGAAAGCTTGGAAACTGAAGAAGAAATCAGATAGAGGGTAATAGTATAGGGAGGAGAGTAGGAGATGGGGAAAAGAAGGAGTAGTGGGGGTACGAAACAGGTGGTCTCTACAAGATTATACAGAGATAGGAGTTTAGTGTGTTAGTTATTAGTTAAAGAACAAGGACAGATGTGAGTGCTAAGAAAGTGATTTTTTTTAGTTTAAATTTGAAGGTATTGAAGGAATCCAAGACACCAATATTTGGAGGCAGGGCATTCCATAGTTTTGCGTAAAGGAGTAGAGGCTATGACCAGCTCTTTTGTTAGTTTTGTATACTTTTAAAGGCTGTTTATTTTTGGAGCAGATATTTTGGGATTGGGTACAAGGCTGTAAGATGGGTTTTAAGGCAGAGCAGTTGTCTAGCTTATATATTATTTTATGTGGCAGGGATAGTTATACAAAGTTAATGTGATAGGAAAATTCAAGCCAGTATAGTTCGTTGAGGGCATGGCAGTGATGCATGCGGTAAGACATAGCAGTTGCAAATTTAGCTATTTTGTAATCGCATGATTGCAGCTTGTTTTTTAGAGACATGTGGAGGTTAGTGAGAATAGGGGCCCTACACAAGAGGGAGGGGAGCAAGAAGGTGTTGTCAAGTGTTTTTTTGTTGTATTTTTTTTTTTTTGTAGAATTGTCCAATAAATGCTTGTGTCTATAAAGTTTTCCAAGTTTGAAATTAGTTTTTTAATGGCATTTAGTATATGTTGTTCAAATGAGAGTTTATCATCTATGGTGATAACTAACAATTTTGCCTGAGTTACAATTTCTATCTCTGTTTTATTTTGTGAGTATATTCTGAAGTCATGCTAAAGTGATTTTGGTGAGAACAGAAATTATTTGGTTTTATTGGGATTAAGTATCAGCTGTGCTTCATTTAGCCAGGTCTCTATAGAGGTGAGGGTGTCTTGTGTTATTTTTAGGAGATGATGAAGGTTATTGGAGGAGGAGATAATGGTGGAATCATCAATGTATTAAATGAGTGTGCTTTGAAGGGAGGTGGTATGAAGGTCATTAATGAAAATATTAAGAAGCAGTGGTCCAAGAATGGATCCTTGAGGGACTTCTGTTTTGTTAACCTGGTATTGTGACAGATTAGTTTGCCACCTAACACACTACTATCTATTGGTTAAGTAGTTGGCAAACAATTTTTGGGTAAGTTGGGAGCATCCTAGTATTGACAGCTGTTGTAGTAGTTTGTGGATGGGATACTGTATCAAAGGCCTTAGAAAGATCCAGTAGGATTACAGAAGTTAATTGGCCAGAGTCCAAGGCTTTGTTCACAGTATCTGTGAAAGATAATAGTAAAGTGGTTGTGCTATGTGCTGGATGAAAACTATGCTGGGTGGATGCAAACAGATTATTATCAGAGAGATGTTTCAGTAGTTGTATGTGTATACATTTTCCCAGTATTTCTGATAAGGGGAAGAGAACAGAGATGGGATGATAGTTTACTAATTTGTTGGGTTTGTTTCTGCCCTTGTGTAAGGGGGTTATGATTTTTTCCATAGTTAAGGAACTTCAGATTCTCTGATGGATCTATTAATCAGGATGCTAACTGGGTACGCAATTACTCACAAAACCACAAATATCCTTCACGATAGGGAACCAAGCAAAAAGATGAAGTGAAAATGTTCTTTATTAAGACTTCTGGTACCTCGACCTATCGCCTTCAAGGAATATATGGGTAGGCAATTATGTCAGCAGTGAGTTTTAAGTATTCTGATGGGAGGTTGTCTGTGGAGAGTGAGGAAGGTTTTAGTTTTAAAAGAAGCTTATATAGTAGAGTGGTGGAAATAGGTTGTAGACAGAAAATAGGTGTTGTTGAGATAGCTGTAGAAGTTACCTGATGAGGGGAGGTGTTAGTGCTGGTGTTGCTATTGACCTAATCAAGTGTGACTAGATTTTTTGTGGATCTGATTTATGTGGTTGGAGTAGAACAGTTTACAAGTTTAAGTATACTGTCTATGAAGTGGGAGTTAAACATGTCAGCTATTACAGATGGTTCTTTAGGTTTTGAGTGGACCCAGAAGTGAGGAATGCTGAGATGGTTTTCCAAAATATTTTGGGGTTATTGATTTGGCTGGATATTTTTTGAGAGAAGTAGGTTTTTATCAGCCATGACTACTTTTTTTGCTTTATTTTGTAGTTGCTTGTATATATGTAGATTGGTCTCATTTTTATTCTTATGCCAGTCTTTCCAGGCTCAGTATCTAGTTTGTAGTAATTATTTTGTGGATTTAGTTCGCCAGGGTGTGTGGTTTATTTCTGTTCTTTTGTTATGGAAAGGGGCTAAGCTGTTAAGGGTATCTAAGAAGACTTTGTTGAAGTGGTTAATGGCATCATCCAATGGTACTGTTTTTAATGAGGGCCAGTTTATTATTTTTAAGATGTTACTGAACAGCTGTTGACTGAATTTGGTTAGGTTTCATGAAGTTGTATAACTATGAGGTTTAAGATCCTGTGGGGGAATCCTATAAGTACATGCTGGTAAATGATCATTTAGGGTATTTGAGAGTATGCTGGAATTGGAATATTTATGGGGATCCGATACCAGGATCCAGTCTAAGGCTGTGCCTAGGTGATTATTATCTTGCATTCTGGTAGGGGTGGTGATAAGCTGTGTAAAACCATGAAGGTTAATGCTACTTACTGTGGAGTCAGCAATGAGATTTTGTCCGTTGATATTTATGTCACCCATAACAATAGTTTCATTGGTAATATTGTCGGTAGTCCATGATAGGAAGTTTTCTAGTGTTGGGATATTTTGGCCGTGGGTATATAGACTACTGTTATACATATTTGTTTAGAATTATTTACTTGTAGAAGCCAGGAGAACTTCAGCATTACTAAATGGGGCAGATTTGGAGAGGGGAGATATAGCATAGTTGCTAAGATATATTAATGCTACGCTGCCTGTTTTTTTATGGGTTCTGTCATTTCTTAGAATATTGTATCCTGGAGGGACTATTTCTGTATCTACAATATGCGGTTTTAACCAGGTTTCAGTAACTGCTACTATATCTGGAGAGTATTGTGTGAGCCATGAGTGAAATTTGGTGATTTTATGACAGATACTACATATATTTAATGTTATTAATAGCAAGGTTTTGAGGAGTGAGAAGGAGGAGAGGTAGGTGACTGTGTAGGTCCAGGGTTGGGATGAATATTGCCACACTGGAAAAGTTTGAGGAGATGGTTAATGAAATGGTGAAAAGGGGTAGATTTAACAGCAAGATTAGAGACTATGTGGAGTATTAGTTTGGGTTTAGTACAGTTGGAGAAGACCTGGATTTTAGTAAGGTGAATATGGTTATATTCAATTAGGCTGGCAGTTATGTGTGAGAAACTTTCTATATGCTCATCAATAGGTGTGACTAGAGTAGAGTTTTTTACAGGTGCAGGTATTAGAGAGCACTTGAGAGAGGTGACTTGTACAAGTATGGTTAATGAGGTGATCAGAAATATTGTGAAAATAGTACAATGCATGGGAGAAAGGACAGTGTGGTGTGACAGATCTGTGTATTAGGTATGGAAGTAGAGGGATTAACAAAGGACAGAAAGATCATTATAAGTAGTTGTACAGTGGTTGAAGAAAAAATATATTATGTTTGAAAAATAATTTTATGTAGTTAGGAGAATCATCTGTAGGAAAAAATAAGTGAATATAAAGTATTAGTTATAATTCCATGGATGTTAGTAGAGTGAGATAGGATGTTGAGTGTGTACAGGGTGGCGATGGTGAGGGGGAAGAGTTATGGTTACTATAATTGTAATTGACTGGGAGTGGATGGATGGGAATGGTGGTAGGGTAGGGGAAAGAAGTGAGCCTGAATGGAGCAGGGCTACCCCAAGCTCAGAACATTGCAGAAAAAACAAGCAATGAGAGAGAGGGTTGGTCAAGAGCAAAATGTGATTTATTTAAGGAAAAGAAAGAAAAAAATCTTTACAAAACAAAGGGGTTCTATGTACTTAGGAGGCAGTTCTCTACGCTTTTATTATCTGTTCAGATGTATTTATTGTAGTAAAGAGACAGGAAGGTAGAGAACTACACAAAGAATATTATTTGAAGCTAGCAGGAATTGTAGTAGTATGGATAGGTGAGGCACAGTAGCATAGATAGGCAGAGCACTAAAAAGGAAGAATACATAGAACTGTTGGTAATATGCTGGAGGCGTGAGTTCTGATGGCAGGGTATAGACTAGTTATAATACAAACAGGCACAATACAGTTGTGTTACATGGACATATTTTGCTTTGCTTCTCTTGGGTGGTTTAAGGGAAGCTTGTTGGGCATCAGTTGGTTGAATGTTCTGTTATCAGGCTTATCTCAGAACCACTGGTCATGAAAGTGAAACTGCAGGCTCTTTGGGTGAGAGGACAGCTGAGAAATAGCTGTTATACTTTTCTGCAAAAGGAAGAAGGCACATTCGAAGGGAAGGAATTGGAGACGACAGGATAATGAGTATAGGGAGGGAATGAAGGCAGGCAGCAAGATTTAAACAATCCAGGTATATAGTATAGAGGTGAATAACAGCAGTAGCAAAGAACAGTTTTGGCAGAAACAGGTAGAAAGTTGATCAGTAACTAGTGTGAGGCACAAGACAGGTAGAGTAGTGATTATCTGTATGTAGCGCTATTACTCTAAAACTAACTGCATGTAACTCTATAATTCTAGATTAGCCAAGAAAGCAGATTCAGGTCGTATACATTCTGTTTGATCTCTAATATCACAACACCAATATTGTCATAAATGCACAGCGAGGTCAAAGGAGCTGATAATAGGCAAGCCAGTTCTTACACAATATGCAGTAACTACACATTGAACAGATGCCAGCTGGCAGTGTAGATGTAATGTAAGCATATGTGAAATACACAGCCCAGGGGGACTTTCTTATTATAAAGATGCTGACTTGGTCAGGGTAGTTAGTGCATAAGTCAGAAAGAGAATGTAATAAATCATTGTTTAAGAAGTTAAAGGTACAATGTGCAAGCTACTAAACTGGAAAGTCAAAACTTCAAGCCAAAAATACAATAGTTAAGTATTGCCTCAAAGCAATTTTTATGCAAGCAGTGGAGTGAGCAAACTCTTAATGATGGTGTTCTCCCATATTGGTAGTTAACTGATGCAAACAAGACTACACTATATCAGCATTGCTGTATAATAAGTCTCAAGAAAGGATGCTGTCCAGTGTAAGCAGTTAAGATCTAGCACTTGACGAATACAGTAAGTAGTCAACTTCTATTTCAACTACTAGTATGAGCAGTGCCCGTGTTGCACAGAAATAAATTCAATATAGGGGTGTAAATAGAGAGAAACCACTTGTCTTTACAGCATGAAACTTTGACTCTTAAGCATCACAGGAACCAATTAAATGTGCAATTTTAACTCACAAATGTAGCAAGAAGCATTAATCATATAAATAACTGAGCAGCAAATTACATGCAACAAGAACATGATTGGACACTTGCAGTACGCAGGCACAGGACCATCGGCGTGATTGCACCACAAGAGTTAGACATTACATTTTAACTCATAAACATTGCAAGAGCCATTAAAACATTTAAATTAAATGAGCAGCAATTGCATGCATCAAAAAATGATTGGACACTTGCATTACAAGGCAAAGGACCATCAGCGTGATCTTGCCACAAGAGTTGAACAGTTTATAAATATAGTTATTATCTTATAGACAATGGAGTTCCTTGGAGAAATTATTACAAATTCCTTAATGAGTCAATACCACCAGAACCACCCAGAGAAGGGGAAAAGAGAGAAAGAGATTATTTGTGTATGTGAGGAACTGACTACAACTCATCTCTTTATTACCTTTATTATGTTTGGATTCATTCATTGATTAGTTTGGGGAAGGATAAGAGGTACAACCATTACTTTCACTTTCACTGGAGGTATAATGGAAAAAAGGTTAAGACTCCCAGATAAGTGATGGACAGGTAGTGTACTGGAGGAAACTAGAAAATGCAGCTTCCACGCCAGCATGTTAAACCAAAGATAATCTCTGTTCACTACAGCAGCATCATTTTATTCTTATCAGATGGCAGCATCTGACCTATAAGCAAAAAACAGAAAATCGCACCACAAGGACTGTAGGATTATTTCATTTAATAAAATGAAGAATAAAATTTTATTCTTCATTTTATTAAACAAAATAATCCTACAGTCCTTGTGGTGGGATTTTCTGTTTTTATTTCTATTTTTGCACCGACACACCACATTGTTGTTCCCAGCATCTGACCTATGCTGACTCAGCATAAGTTACAGAAAGAACTGGCACCATCCTGATAAAATTCATCAGCACCAGCATCACTGCTCTGTATCTAATATATACAATGTACAGCCTTACTGAATTTTGCTTCTGAATGAAAGTTTGAAGCAAAAACCACCCCTATAACTTCTGCAACCCCTCCCAATTAACTCCCTCACTCTAGACATCCCAAACCAAACTGCACTGTACTGACCATTTCTTCTCCATTCTTGCATCCAAACTCTGGCAATGTCTTCTCCTCACCTTAAAGAAGTCTCCTCTTTCCCTATGTTCAGAGCTCAACTCAAAAGATACCACCATCAAAAATCTGAATGCAAGCGCTTTTCCACTGGACACAAAACCTAACTTCCTCCTCAGCTTGAATCATACCTGCTTTGACCCTGTTTTCTCACCCCCTACTTCCCTGACATATTTACTACTAGAATTAATTTACATTTGTTTTTCTATTCTGTTAATATTATCTACATATTGTATCAATTGTCTGTGGGATTATCTAACTTCTGTGGTTACTCTGTAAATTTGTTCTGTTTTTGCTTCTTTTTTTTGTTGTTTTTCTTTCTTTCTTTTTTTTTACCCAGGATGTGCCTGCAAATGGTTAACTAACTAACTAACTAACTAACTAACTAACTAACTAACTAACTAACTAACTAACTAACTAAAATCCCAAATCAGATTTTCTATGGAGGCAAAGTCCCCTGTACCCCTTTACTAAAATAATCTACTCGGAGAATGCTGCACTTTGGAAAAAGAGGGATTTATTTACCTGCAGGTACATCAATCAAGCACAGTATGTTCTGCCATCTAATGTTATCAGTCAAATGCCTTGTATATCCAGTGATCTTAAAATACCCCAGCGTTTTGCTACGTGACACACTTTATACTAGTCGCTCAATCTTGTCTTTGGAAGATCTGTTTTGTCACTCCAATATTCACCAAAGGCAATAGTAGGAAATGTTATGTTAATTTTGAATAAGGTTATAAGAAAATATGGTACTGACACAGTTATCTAAGTGCAAGAGAACTTATTTCACTCCATTAGCATGTGCTCAGGACAAATCCTAATAGTAACAGGACAAATACAACCCCACTGAACCCTACAGACCTGAAAACATATGCTGCAGATGCAGGTTATTGCACAAAAGCATTACTGCACGGATCTGTTAACTTTCTCCTTGTTAACTAATTTTGTGCGTATCCAGCTCTCTCCCTCTATCATATAAGCACTAGACAATGAGAGATTTTCCAGCACATTCATCTGCTAGATCAATGCTTTTAGGACAGTCTGCAAAACTCTACCTGCAACTACTACTACATTCCTCCTTTTACAAGCAACCAGCTAGACAGCTATTTGCAAATGCACAGTTCATCCAAGTCCAGCAAGGAAGCAAGGCATCTTAATTATTATTAAACAAACACAGCTTACTGAATCTAATTTAATGAAATGACATACTGCCAAACCGAAACTTATTAAACATTAAGAACATTTTCTTCTGCAGGAGGGTAAGCTCCCACAGCCTTACATCATTATTATAACTTCAAGGTAGCATAAATGTGGGGAAAGGTAAAACCCCCTCCTTCTAAAGGTTCCACAACTTTCTGGAAGTTACCAAGCCTCAGAACTGTAATAACTATGTAGAGACAACCTGTGAGAGATGCACATATATAGCCAAACTGGAAGCAAAGCTCTCTTCACCCAAGACTGGACTAGACAGTCAAGAGGAGAAGGTAAACACTTGCACCACACCACACTCATCACATAGTCCCTCAAAACCTACACCACCAAAACACACACATAGAAACACAAAACACACACCTACATTCGTGGAGGCTCTCAATAAAAACCTGCCCAAGCATCAGGGACCTCCAAAACAGAAACGCAAGCAAACTCCACCCCTCAACACAACCCAAATGACACATAGCCCACAAACTCAGTGTGCCACTCAACTACAGCCCATAAGGCATAACAATGTACCCAACACTCTAGTCATAGGTGACTCTATAGTCAGGCACACTGACGTTCCACTCACCAGGTTAAACAAGGAGAAAGTTACTGTCAGCTGCCTGTCAGGTGCCAGGATCCGCCACATAACGCATGCACTCAGGTTACTCCATAACAAGTACAAATATGACACTGTCATTGTCCATGTTGGTGTAAATGACCTGAGATGTACCTCCCTGGACTACATGAAAAGAGACATGGAGGAGCTCTCCGATCTTGTAGCCCAGGCAGGTATGACCCTAGCCCTGAGTAGCATCCTGCCATCACCCAGAATGATACCACAGTACAAGGACAAAAAAATTGACTTCAACAATTGGCTTAGCTTCTGGTGTCATTCTAAGGGGATCCAGTATTTGTCTGCCTGGGATGACATGATCAACAGACCCCGATGCTTTGCCAGAGATGGCCTGCAACTGTCGCCCTTGGGATTCCAGATACTGGCTAAGGCTCTTGCCACCCCTATAGTGCCTTTTTTAGACAAGGTTCAAATGACAAATTCACCACCGTAATAGGTACAAGCAAACAAAATCTGAGGGTAATGCTACTCAATGCTAGAAGTCTAACCCTCAAAATGCACTCACTCGAGGCACTCCTTAAAATGGAGAACATCAACATTTGTGCAGTGACAGAGACCTGGTTCAAAGCTCCAGAGAGCACCCCTGCATTACCAGGCTATAATTCATACCACACCTTTCGGCCACCTAACCCAGAATGAAGCACTAAAGGTGGAGGCGTGTCCATATTCATTAAGGATATCCACACCTCCAGGCTAGTTGCACATCATAATGCATCCGAGATTATCCAAGTGCAACTAACTCTGGGCAAGACTGCAATCCAAATTGTAGCTTGCTACAGACCCCCACCATGCCCCAGGATTCCCACTCCTCATTTCTTGATACAGTGGAAAGTATTAGGGTACAACCCAACACCCTAATAATGGGCGATTTCAACTACCCCACCATTAATTGGGAAAACTACTCATGTACCAACTCTTTTGCTCAACGTTTTCTGGAATTCATAAATTCCAACACCTTGGATCAACTTATTCACACTCCCACCAGGGGCAGCAATATCATAGACCTGGTCATTACCAACATGGGCAACCGGAGTTCCACATCAGAGGTCAATTCCTTGTTGGTCAGATCCGACCACAAGCTAATCACCCTAGACATCCACATCCCGGCCCCACCCCCAAATAGGGAAACCACCGTAAAAAACTTCTCCAAAGCCAACTTCACACTTCTTTAGACAGAAGTGGTAAACTTCATGACACCCATGCAGACGGACAATAGAGGTACGACTGCTGAATCCTACACAAATGCACTTTATAAGCACTTACACGAGTGCATGGATCATGCTATCCCTAATAGAACCAAGATGCTATCCTCAAAAAAAAGGAAGCCAATCTGGTGGTCCTCTGCCATAAACAAACTCTACAACAGAAGAAAGAAACTGTTGCAAAAAAGAGTAAAATTCCATGACTGGAGGAACTCCCTGGTCAACCTCAGTAAGAAGCTGAGATCCCTCATAAAATCCTCCAAAGCTAGTTACGAAAACAAAATTGCCATTGACTCTAAAGACAACCACAAAGCATTCTATAGCTATGTCAAGAATCTCAATGGCAACACTCAGATCTGCTCTGAGTTACAGCACAATGGCACTAAATATACAGAACCAACTGATATTGCCAACATCCTGGCAGATAGATTCAGTGCTAACTTTACCCCCCTCTCACCCCCTAGAGGGCCCAACTCTATACTGTAAGAATGCAAAGTTCCTGTAATCATGGCTGCACAGGTAAAAAACACACTCTCCAAAGCCAAGAACACAGCATCCATGGGACCTGATAATATCCCAGGCTGTGTTCCACACGAACTACAGAATGAACTGGCACCCCACCTAAGTACCATTTTCAATCATAGTGTCACCTCAGGCTTTGTGCCCACTGAATGGCGCACCGTGATGGTTATCCCACTCCACAAAGGGAGAACCATGACAGACCCCAGGAACTACCACCCCATTAGCCTGACAAGCCTAGTCTGTAAGGCCATGGAACGTATCATCATGGAACTCATAAACAAAGACATTGGTAATCTCCAAACTCTGGACCCTACCCAGTTCGGATTTGTAAAAGGCAGATCATGTCTCCTAAACCTGACTTGCTTCTTTGAAGCAGTCACCAAAGCCATAGATGAGGGTAAGGTGGCTCACACAGCTTATCTAGATCTCGCCAAGGCTTTCAACACCATCCCCCACTCTGGAATTATAGATAAGCTCACTAAACTAGGCAAATCCCTATGTCACAAGATGGGTTGCCAACTGGCTCATGGACAGAACCCACACTGTGAAAGTAGTAGACTCCAAATCCGACTTCAGACCAGTGACAAGTGGAGTACCACAGGGTTCAGTCCT
Organism: Protopterus annectens; assembly: GCF_019279795.1. Classification (NCBI taxonomy): domain Eukaryota; kingdom Metazoa; phylum Chordata; order Ceratodontiformes; family Protopteridae; genus Protopterus; species Protopterus annectens. The sequence goes on from NC_056728.1 coordinate 310,918,958, forward strand.
GGGTTCTCTCCTGTTTGGTACATAATCGAAACTCCTAATGATGTGGACATACTACAAGAGGGCCTCACTGAGACAGATGCCTGTTGTCAAAGCCATGGCCTGAAGCTCAATGCCAAAATGTGTATTGTCATCCCCTTTGGTAAAAACTCTGTACCCATGAACTACCACATAGCTGGTAGTCTACTTAATGCCGAAAATGTGATAAGAGACCTTGGGACACAGGTGGACAGTAGTCTCTCCTTTGATAATCACATCGCCACAGTGGTCAGGAAATCCTTCTACATGGCTCACCTCATCACAAAAGGTTTCTCATCCAGAAAAAAAGAGGTTATTGTTCCCCTCTACTCATCACTCATTAGACCCATTATACAGTACAATGCCCCTTTTGATATGTACCTCACAAGACATCTACAACAACTGGAAAGGCCACAGAAATACCTCACAAAAAGGATTACTGGCCTCAAAGAGATGCCCTACGCAGACCGTCTCAAAAAACTCCAGCTTTACTTCGTCGCATATCGCCTACTCAGAGGCAATCTCTGTCTAACATACAAAGCTATGTCAAACCCAGAGCTGTTGGACATGCTCCACTTAAAGAAATCCCAATCCCTCTGAGCTACACGCTCTAGGGACCTAAACCTTGTCACCATAATAAACAGAACATGCTGGAGGGATAGATTCCTGTCCCAGAGACTTCCCATACTTTGAAACAGACTACCTATCTATGTCAAACAGAGCTCATTAGCACTCTTCAAGAAAAATCTTGATGATTGGATGGGAAATAGGAAATTCACCCCAGGGATCACTTCTATGGCTCTGCTCAACAGGGGCACAGGAAAATAATTTTCTTGGGTGGCGATAGCCAGGGTACATTTTTAGCTAGGCTTATATAGGCCCTAGGGCCAATAACCTAGTACCTACCTATGAACCTATGAACCTATGAGAGTGTGGTGGTAGAGAAGTACCAGGTCCCCGTCCAATGACAAGTACCAGCTAATTGCAATGTTTGCTGTGGAACATATGCTAACAGCAGTCTACTGAATCTATCCACGGCAATGAATGGCACAGACAAGGTCTGTTAAATTAGCCACAGCAGGATCTACAGTGACAACACTTTTAAAACAAAATGTAACGTATGTTCAGTGAGTATCTGCTCTACAGGTTCTGAGTGCATTCAGACAGACTGGTGAGTCTGTTTTCTTAAGATACATGGGGGTTACACTTAACCTCTTCCTGGTCCTTAGTGGGATATACAGACTGCAACACTTAGATCTTTCAGTAGACTGCAGGAAACCATTAAACAGGCAGCCTTCTGTACCACTGTATGTGGCCTATTGCTGTGAAACAAAATGTCTGACCTAGTGCATAGTACATGCAAGGTTAGGCTATGTACATGGGATGCTGCTTGAAAAATGTACTGCTTTATCATAACTAATCAGCTGTCCTCTAGATTACTATATTATGGTCTACTGAATATCCCCTGAGGACCTAGAGATAATACAGAGTGAGTTGCACTAGCAATAGGAGAATGGCTTCTCATTCTCCCACACTGCTGATAGGTCCTACCTACTTACTAACAAGCACAGTCTGCAATGATCCTCACATCTCATGAGTTAAAAACAGTAAGACACTACCAAACACTGCTGATTCCATTCCAATCCAAACACATACTACTGAAATATTTTCTTTATTCCTGACTTAACATTCTCTCTCCCCTTTACCTTGACTTATAGTGTGTACTGCTTTACCGAACTGTTAGCTTTCTGTCTGTTAAGTACCATGCTACACTCCTGTTATATTGTACTGTTTCAGGTGGTACCCATCACAAGCTGGCTACTACATAGTGATCATTACTGTTTTTCTTTTTATTTAGCTGTTTGTTAAGCAGGTTGGTGGACAGGCCAACTAACCCTTTTCAGCTATGACCAGGGCTTAGAAATGAGCAGAATTCACAGAGCAGGCAGCAATGTGCAGGCATACATACAATAGGTATACACAGATACAAAAAGGTTTAAATTCATATTTCAGTTGTTACAGTAATACACAAATAAGAAAACCAACCACAGTCTCATTACGCCTTAATGATACAGCTGTTAATTATTTACAAGACAAAAATTACAAGTTTCTTACAATATTATTTACGCAGTAGTTACAGTTCAAGCACTGTTCATCAGGTGGTTCCCCTAGTAACAGTTTTCCAGGCAAGTCATTTCATATCTTTAGGCCAGCATATCTGCCTGAAATTTACAAACCATTGTCTATAAAGCATTTACATGCATTCTCTTTGAACAGGTACTCTTCCAGTTTAGTTTTGAAATCAGGTAATGCCTCCTGTGTTAGAATGTTTTCATGCATGCACCTCTAGGATGGTGGCACTATTTTTTGAAAATGTCTTTTTCACCATCTTGTTAGCAGAAGGGAATGGTCACTTTTATTTGTGAGGGAGTGCACTGTAGTTCTGACCACAACCACAGATGAACAAATGGATGAATGAATTATGACAGGTGTAACAAAAGGAGATACTGCCAGCCCACCTATCTGGAATTTTATAAATAATTATATGTCATTTTAATATTAATATGATTTATACAGAAGTGTGACAGAAGGAGATACTGACAGCCCAGCTAGCTGGAATTTTGTAAGTGGTTGTGTGTCATTTGTGAATATCAGCATGATGCAATTGCTTCTGTTACAACTGTATTAGAACTGTATGCCATACTGTACAGACATGTGAGGAAGAGATATTTTGTAAAATACTGAGCAGAAATGTATATACACTATTGTAACTGTTTAGCTGTATATGTATTTTAATAATGGGGACTGAAACACAAGTTAACTTCAGAAGAATAGCTGAAAACTTAAATTACTTTATCACCAAGTAATAAAATACATGTTATCTTTCAGTTTCAGTGCAACAGAAGACATAATGTTTAGAACTAGAAGTTTTTTGTATTGTCTTTAAATGTGGAGGAATGTAAATTATTTTACAACTTCCACCATTTACCAAAAGATCTAAGGTCTATGTGTTTTCACAGGTAGATGCTAAAATCAATGGTTGCGAGCATGGGAACTGATAGTCAGATGACAAGAAGTGATGTCATGCTACCAGCTACCCCAGCAGTGATATTTGAAATATTAATTTAAGAACTCTCTGACAGAGAGAGAGAGAGAGAGAGAGAGAGAGAGAGAGACAGGGCATTTTGTATTTTGTCTTTGACCTGACAACATCAGCTGGAAAACCCACTCACCACATTTGTCTTGCCTTGCTATGAGTAAATAAGTCTAGGGTAAAGTAATTGCTCTTAGATACAGTTAGGAATATAGTGAAGTATAGCTTAGATGTTTTCTTTATTTATTTGAGACTGCCCTGCAATGTTGTTTTAAATATTTCCTGTGATTTTGAACTCTGGTGTAACGGTGTTTATTTACTGAGTATTTTCTTCTTCTTTTATTACTTATTATTAAATATCTTTAAACCTCTTATTGTGGCTGATATTTGTGAGACATGTTTAAGTTCTTAGAGTACTTGCATATCTATTTGGTGACAATGTGCAGGCCACTCCTAACAACCTTCCTCTTGGTCAAACTATCATTTGGATTAATAGTAACATTACACAGTAGTGAGTGGTTGTGGTGCTGTGGTAGCGTTGTCACCTCACAGTAAGATGCTGTCCGGTTCGATTCTCAGCTAGAGCGTCTTCTACGTGCAGACATGCATGAATGGGCATACTTTTGTTGAAGGTTGTGCATCAAGGCTGGTAACTCGGCACGTAAAAATCAACTACCAATCATTAGCGGACCGGAGTTCCGCTGTGGCGACCCCTAACCGGGAAAAGCCGAAAGACACAAACAAAGTAACATTACACAGTAAGACTGGACACCCTTTGCTAAGGGCTTTAAAGTAGCTGATAAGTAGTGTCTGGTGGCAGTGAAAACTTCCTTATAGTCTGGGCAGAAGGGGACATAGCTAGTAAACCTGTGCCAGACTTTCCCAGGTGTGTGTGTATGTGTGTGTGTGTGTGTGTGTGTGTGTGTGTGTGTGTGTGTGTGTCAGCTGCTTGGGCAGGGACACAATGTACTGGTTGGACAGAGCGGGTGCTGGAAGTCTTGGCTTGGCCACACAGCTGAGATCTCAACCCTATAGCTGTGCCAGTGGGGAGTCTTACTGGGGATCCAGAAAAAGAGGCAGAAACCAGCCCTAGACTGACTGTGGTCTCTGTGTGCTCTTAAGGGAAATTGCACTTTACTGTGTGTGTACTTGTCATCCTCTCAGTGTGTACGTCCCCCACTGTTGCCAGTGGTGAGGATTGAGGCTCCTTGATTACTGGTCAGTGTTGGAGCGTCACAACAGGAATCCTTTCAACACAGCAAAAGTTGGAGTGGGAGCTGATGTAAATGCATTTCTATATTATAGATCATGTATTCTGTCTCAAAAAAACCCCCAAACAAACAAAAAATGAATAACATTTGGAGTACTGACTATATCAAGTCCTCCTGGCAGTAACCCAGCAACCCTCATTAGACTTTGCTCCAGTGGTGGCACATGGACAGATAAGCAAGGCAGAGCTCAGGAAAATATCACTTAAATAAAGGGACAGCTGTCACTCTCCAGTGTGCCTGGGCTTCCAGAATGCTCATAAACAGAAATACTAAAACAATGAGAAGGCAGTAGGAAGAATGCTTATTGCCTTCAGAGGTGGGCATTCACACTTTCATTTGAGTCTTAGAATTCCAGAATTTATGTTTCTACATTTTGGGGAACTGATTCTTACTGCCAAGTTACAATGGGTCTATATTACGTAGTCGAAGAGACGCTTATTTGAATATGTAATACTCCAACACCAAAAGACTGAAATCCCAAAACTGCAAATGGCCATGCCCTCAAATTTTTTCCTAGGGAAAAAATTCAGTTGGTCGTTCCCGGGGTTTACCCTTTTCCCCAACGTATAGTGATCTCCTAGTTGGTATATTTAGTTAGGGGATGTGGGGGCCACAGCCCCCATGTTGGGGCTGTGGAGGGCAAAGCCCCCCACTTAAAATAGATTAGAAGTATGTGTGTGTTGTGTTTACGGCCCTGCAAATTTTTTCCCTAGGAAAAAATTTGTGGACGTGGCTTTTCGCGGTTTTGGGATTTCGGTCTTTTGGTGTTGATTATTATGTATTCAAAGAAGTGTCTCCTTGAGTACATAATATTGACCCATTACAGTGACTTGGGGGAAGAAAAATAATGTAAGGTATGTGGGGGCAACCATCACTGGAGAAAAATTCCTATACAAAACTGCCGTGGTTCTTGGCCTTCCTCTTCAACACAAGGTCGACAGAAGTCCCAGACATACCCTCTACATCTTCCCTAGCTATACACTTCAGTCACTGATTTTCTAAGTAAATTTTAAGGGATGAAAGATGGCTATGTTGGGTCTTAGGGATGAAGGCCTGGCAAATAGAGCAGGATTTGTGATCGTGCATAGGCCCCAAACAAAAGCGTCACAGGTCGTGACTATACTTGTGTGGAATCTGTCTCCCAGATTGGCATTTGCCTTTCCTGGATGACATGAAACCCTCACGACAGAAAGCAGTATCAAGAAAAAAAAGGAAAAACCAAAAGGGCACTTATCTGAAAATGGGACCAGCAAGAAACGACTCGGGTGAACAGATCTGACGATCAAAGATGGTGCTCGGGCTGCAGTACAGAAGTTCTGAGGACTGTACATGCAGACATCACTTTTATGGCTGATACACTCCTGAGCCATTCATGTGATGTCTCACATACTAGCAGCACTTAAAAGCTCTTGTATATTGGCCAGACATCGGGTCGCCCTGGGCAGAGGATTCCCTCATGTAAAGAATACTGCAACATTAGAATAGTAGGAGATTTATTTTTAATCCTCTTCTGTACCCAGTGTCTCTGTTTTAGGATTTCAGGTTCTACAACATTTTACCACATTCAAGGAGGAATCACCCTGCACCACAGAGAACAGGCACACTGCAAGGTGTGGGACTGTATCCAACTGCACAAAGTGAAAAGATAAGGACAGGTGTACAAGAGGAACATAGTCTCATTCTTTACTGCTATCAGACATGACTTATTTTGGTAAAATTCAAAGCGAATTATCATTTTTTTGTCCAACCCCTTCAAAGGTAGCATCCCTTGAACAAGGTGGGCTTGCAAACCAGAGAACAAATGGTGAACAAGAACATCTAAAGTAAGACAGGTGATAGTACTGGCAAAGCCAATGTATTTAATGGTACCCACATGTAAAAATACTTAGGAAAATCACATGAAAGTAGGAAAAAGGAATGAGCGATCATAGGTATAGCAATAATGATAAAAGAAAGAGCAGAAGAGCTTACTGATGTGTTCATATAAGTCACTCCTCACAACATTAAATATGACAGTACTGCAAGCAGAATACCAAGTCCTCCAAGATAACAGGAAAAGGTGAGGATGGTTTAAAAACAATAATGAAGAGAACAGTACTATGGGTGTGAGTAGATTCCTCCCGTCAGGAATAAAGAGCCCAGAATACAGGACAGGATGTTTAAAGGTGGTATACTGCGGCTACACATGTGTGTATATGGGTGCACGGGAGACAGACATTACCTACACTATCTGCAGAGAAACATAAAGATTCTTTGACTGACATTGACTGTATTTCTTGTCTTTCAAACAAGAGGGAGAACAAATACTGCTTTTCTTAACAACATACTTAACTGCAAACATAGTGAAGAACAAGACATGGTGTTTCATTTAGAGTTCAATATTTAATATTAACTGTACTTTTTCGGTTTGTTCTGTTTAGGGACACAGTCTTGCTACCTAACAACTCTTAACATCCACATGCAGTTTTCTCAGTTGTCAAAATAAAGCTGAGTCTCCACGTGTTTGTAACTGTTTATGCACCAAACAACAGGTTCAGTATATTTAAATCAGAAATGATGAGAGTGGTTTCAATGGAGATGGATAACAACACAGCACCGAGAAAGTTTCAACTCATGGCAAGAATGGAAGGGAATTCAGCTTCTTGGAGTAGATTCAGAATAAAGTACCTGTTTAGAAAGAAATGCCATAAAAATAGCCCCATTCTGACTCCTGAGTGCCAAAACTATTAGCCTGCCAAGTTCTCATGATAAAGTAAGATTGGATGCTAAAGTTAGCACAAGTGCAGAATGCAGGCTTGACTATTTGAAAAGCTGTTTCCTTAGATACTACTATAAGCAAATGTCCCATCTGCAGTGACTAGAGTGCTAAACAGACATTTGCTGACATTACAGCAAGAATGAAGATATAACTGTAGAGAAATGAGCTTGCACAATAATTAAATAGGACTCCCAGCCATGTTCTTCACTTGTGCTTCTCAACGGTCTGTCTCATTACATCTACAGTTACATATACTTTATTTCCATTTTGTTAAATGGATAAGCAGTGTGATCACAGGACCCTTTTCAGTTGTAACCTGGGCCACAAGGGCAAAAAATGAAAACATATAGTTCCACAATGAAATATCTGTCATAAACGTACAAAACATCAAAGAAGCAATCATGAACATTTAATATACCATACAGAACATAGAGCATATCAAAGAAGTAGTGATGAACATTTTATACAGCATACAGAACATATACCATGTCAAAGAAACAGTTGTGATGATGCACAATGCACTTAGCAGAAGAAACACTTGACATTAAAGTAGTAAAGTATGTACAATATTTACAGTATACAGGACACATTATTTACAATGTTCACATCAGTAATGGCTGTTTGTCATTTGAAAAGTGAATGTAAACAAATACCTTCAATATTCACAAAGCAGAATCAAAGTTTGACATTTGAAACTGTGAATGCTTTTTTCAGTTACAGAGGTTTTCAAATGGGGTCTGGTTTGGGCTAAATTAATAAGGGGGCTGACAGAGCTACAGGCTTAAAAACAAAGGTTGTGCAGTTTTACTACTAGTTGGCAGACAGCCAAAGCATTCTATTAGATCACAGTTATGGATGCAATTAGCTAAAATGATGAGTCTGCAAATTTTATTAAATACTGTTTGAATTTAATGAGTATTTGTGCTTAAATAAATGTTTTGATTTTTGATTATTTATTAAATCTGTTTAAATTTATATTGTTTCATAATTGCAGTTGTAAACTATTCATCCTTTTGTCACTATATTCTGAAAAAATACCTTCAATAGATGTTTTGTATCTATCCACAGTAACAGTTTTATTTTTATTTCTTGTATCTGTACCACAGCTTATTAAATTCATTCCTAACGCACTGTAATATTTAATTCTTAGAAATTTTATATGCTCAAATAAAATCTGCTCTTTTAAACCTATAAAAATGTAGTGCAGGATCTGAATAGGCAATCTTTTCTTCACATGGAACTTCCTTCAGTGGTTGTATCGTATACATTGTCTTTGTATCCTCTCTAACACAATAGCATCTTCTGATATTAACGTAATGAAACTGCCCTCATATTCTGTTATTAGGTAAATCATGAATTCAAACAATGGCAAACGGACATTTCCCTCCTTCATGCCATTTTCCTTAGAATAATCCTAATCAACCTTCATTAACATAAACATTTAGTTGACTTCAGTTGTCTAGTTATATAATTTTTCTAAATGCTGCTGAAACTGATAAGAAAATATGTGTCAGCATCTGACTCCAGATTGCCTTAGATGTTGGCACTGATGTCATAAACATACTGAAGTGGGACACTCCTGGCATAGATCTGTGTGGTATACCCCTAGTTATTATGAAATATTCCTAATTTTCACACGTCATATTCTCATCTGCAACCAATTTGATATAGGTTCATAGGTTCATACTAGGCTAACTGCCCTTGTGGGCCATTTTAAGCCTAGCCAACTACTCCATGTGAGAATCAAACTCTGCATCTTGTGTTTGTAAGGTAAACATCCTAACCATTATGCCAACCTCCCACCCATATTTACATTAAATTCTCTTGATGTGGAACAGCATCAAAGCAGAGGCATAGCTAGTGCAAGCATTGCCCTGTGCTGGTCCAACAAACTAGCACCGCACCCCCTCAGCTCTTCAACTGAAGAGCAAACAACAAACAAACAAACCAAAAATGTCCACAAAATCAGGTACCTGAGGATCCTGAAATGCAGAAGCCAATCAGATCACATCTCTGCCCCATGCTCCTCAACTCTTCTTCCTCACATTTTAGTTAAAAAAAAGAAATATTTTTTCTTTTAAACTGCAGCAAACTGTTAAAAAAATAAATCTTTTTTCTTTTAAACTGCAGCAAACTGCTTGCTACAAATGTAGCAAGCCATTGCTACAGTTTATTCCCCATATGGAGTGCTGTAGGAGTCGGACTCAGGTTAAACTTTGTAATTTTGTGTAGCAAACTGCTTGATGCAGTGTAGCAAGCAGCTGCTACAGTTTATACCTACATGGAGCACTTCTGTGCTCAGGTTTTACTTTAAAACATTTTTTCATCCATTTGCTACAGTTTAGACCACACACAGACTGCTATAGTGCTCAGATTTGACCACAAATGCAATAGCAGCTTTTAAAAGCCAGTATTGCTTTAAAGAGTGATAGGGATTGACTGATCATGCCCTCTTAACACTTTACACCTGGGCAGTTGCCCCTTTCTCCCTGCCTTACCTGTGCTACTGCATCAAAGGCCTTTTCAAGGTCCATCTAAACAATGTCTATCAGTTTTCCATTATCAAGTGCTTGAACACCAGGTGTATAAAAATAAATCAAGTTTGTACTACACTATTCACACTCACAAAACCGTGTTGATATATATCCTGTTCCACAATCAAGCACAGTGACGTCAACTTAAACAAAACTCTTAGAAATAAAGTTTGATACAATGGTGGCATTGCCTTCCCTGAGGACTGCCACTGTAGCAGTCACTTTCCATATTTTTGGGACAACTCCACTTGAAGCAGATTTTGATAAATATATATTAAGATAGGCACTATCGGTAAACCTGTTTTCTTAATAAAATAACTATTTAGGCCATCTGAGTCCGACTGATACCCAATCGCTTCTTATTTTTCCCATTGCTTCAGTAGCCATTTCCTGTGTTGTACTTGAACATTTTTCTTTTCCTAGGTGCTGGTCCATGTATAATGTCTCTACTAAACCTTTTTATGCATAATATTCTGCAAAGTTCCCCACTATAAAATTTAAATCTGAAACTATCTGATCAGCTTTTCTAATCACAGTTATTCCTATGGATAGTGTTTTATAGTCCATCATAAGGCTATGAAATGTCTTTATATTCTCATTTATACTTTGTACATATTTTGCCTTCCTTACCTCCCTTTTACAGTTATTAGTTGTGTTTTTATATAGCCTACTATTTTGTTCTGAAGGAAAACGAAAACATTTCATTCATTTCCAGTAATATGTTTTCCTTTTATGTAACGTCTTAAGATTATTATTCCACAGAGTAGCTATTTTTTGTTCTCAATTGATCTTACACATACCAAAGGCACACAGTTGTAAGATTATCTAATTTGTCCATAAACAAGTCACAACAGTTTCAAAATTTGTATTATTCAAATAATTTTTCCATTTCCAGCTCTTGAACACTTATCATTTCACAATGTTCTCCCTTGTAAGCATGTCTAGTTGATAACACAGTGGATTTAACACTATACTTATTTTCAAATGATCAAGTAATACCTTCATGGTCAGAGCTTCCTATGGGGTTGCAACATGACAAACTAGTCAAATTCATGTAATTTCTTGCTAGAACCATGCCTCCTATTGCTTTACTCCTTGTACTGAAGTAAAATTGTTGCTTAAAGCTGTCCTATAATAACAAATTCAAGAAGAATACTTTGGTCTGTTATTTTCAAAGGACTAAATGCATCCCAGTTTGTTGTGGCTTATTAAAACCTCCTGTTATAATAGTTTCAGAACCAGTAATAACATTAATCGCCTGTGTAAATGAGGCATGTTCTCCCACTTGCAAATGTGGGCTTTTATAGACTCCTACCACCACTAAGCGGTATACACTTTCTGATGCTACACGTTTTGTTTCTAAAGAAGGTAAAATATTTTGCTTACCATGTACAGGCACTTACTTTTCTCTTTCCTGTAGTTATGAAATCCCTCATAAACATATATCGTTATTGGAGTATTAAAATCATTAAACAATGTTTCAGTGATCACACCTACATCAATTCCTTCACCTATTAATTTAAGCTTCAAGCATTTGTTAGCAAAACATTCAGGCTTTCCTCATGCATGTTTCCTTTCTGTGCCGTGCCTCAAAAAATTATTTTACAACCTTAGTTAATTTTAAACACCTTTATTAAAACATCAGATAAAACACAGGCATGCATACATTAATAGGAAAGAAAATAAAAGAAAGGAAGCCATATTGAATTTTTTCCATTACACACATTATACATTACATTTTGTTTCTTTATAATAATTCTTTCACTCCAGTGTTATACAAATCACTCCATTCCTGCCTTCTCTTAAACCTCATTCCTCTTCCTGAACATTCTGCACATACTGCTCCCACAAATTATGTTTATTTCTATACAATTTGCTCCTTCCCTTTCTAAAGATCCTGCTTCCAGTTCTTTTATCTATTTTACAATATCCAAAACTTCAAATATGGATGGTTTAAATTTTGATTTCCATTTTCTAATGATTGCTTTTTTTGGCAGCCACCATAATTAAACTTGAGGCATTACTATGAGTAGGTGATATCAACCCGATAGGGAAAGCAATCTGCAGTCCAAACGTCTTGGCCTCATCTCAGTCTATTACTTTTCCATCTCTAGCCAATTGCTCCTACTACCTTATTTATTTTTGCCAGCTGTCCACAGTAAATTCTAGTCCCCTCTTGCCTGTTTTCTGTATCCCTACTTACACTCATCCCTACTGGCAAAACCTTACTTAATTTTGATCCTCAAATTCAATTTCTCACATGATGTGTGTCTTATCTTTTGCCAAAATATTTTTACATGTAAATATAGAAACAGCCTCTTGGCTCAGCTAATCTTCTCAATTCCCCATTCAAACTGCTCACCATCTGTTTTATACTGATATCAAATTTGGAGTCTTTTATTTTTATAACACCCAGAAATTACATCTTTCATGCCCTTAATTATGACCTTGTTTTACTTATACTTTGTATTATTATTTCCTCATTGTATGCTGTTTTTGTTTGGTGTAATAGCTTCTTTGTATTCTCTTTAATATCACAAAACCTACTGTCTCACAGGCAATCTTAGG
>NC_056728.1:310933697-310936197 GCF_019279795.1 Protopterus annectens
TGGGGACATACAACAGATACACAGTGCCTCACACTACCCTTTACATTACATCTGATGTTTTGCAAGGTTCAAATTAGTTTCTTATTTTAAGTTCTTATAAGACTAAGTAACCACTGGTTTGCATCCTGAAAATTCCAGAACTGTGCTGAACAAGACTAGATATGTTCTGAACTAGCCATGCTTAACAGACTCTAGATGGCACTGTTGTCTCTGCATTAGTAAACAGTGGTGAAATAGCTGAATGTTCATTCACAGACTTCAATCCTACCATCAAAAGCATTTTTCAGCAGACATAGAACTACCAACATATTTCTGACAGAATGTCTCTGCATTTACATTTCTGATACAGGCACAAAACACGTAAATCATATACATTTGAAACAGAATACTCAGCAGAATGCATACTGTATTTTTTGAAATCCTGTGAAATTGTGACAAAACACAAAAAAATGGAACATTCCCACATACAAAATTGCATATCATGCACGGAACCACAAAATGAGAGACAAATTTTTAGCAGCAGTACTCAACTTTCTGTAACTGTAGTAAGCTGCTTGCTACAGTTAATAAGGTACAAACATGCTGAACTCTGATCTAAAGTACAAATGCAGTATCAGCGATAATAATTTTGTACAGTTAGACTGAGATGCAAGTCATTTAAAAAAGTTGAATAGCAGTGTAACACAAAAAATAATACTAATTGCGGATTACAGTAAGTAGACACTGCATTGTATGAAGTAAAGAATATACTATGTTCAAAACATCATACCAGCAATGAATATGTGCACATGACAGCAGTAGTAACTACAAACAGAAGGACACATCAGTGGCATGCCTAATGGATAAAAATGCAGAGGACTGCAATTCTTTTTAAGACAAATATGAATATTCATTTTGGTTAGAGTATGGATTTGCAGTCATAGTCAAATCTGTCAGTGGCCGAGATCAATTGTTATCCGTGTATGTTATGGGCATGTTCAGAGGAATACCTAGAAACCTTAAAATTAAGGATTGCTAAAAGCATATTTCTGCCATGACTTACTGTTGAAGTGCTATTCAGATGATAGCAGTAAAGAGAGAGATGAGGGAACAGTTGCAGAGGCACACCTAGCTGTCTGCAAGCAACTCTGTTTGATGGGTATTGTCATTCAAATTAGCTGAACCTAGCAGAGCAGGAAATGTGAAACTCTTCTAGCAGTGGGTGGGAATATGGGAGGAGTAAGTTGAGAAAAAAAATGAAGCAGATCAAAGTTTAATGTCTAAATAAATTCTGTTATCTCAGCAATGAAATGGCAGTTCTGGAAGATTTTTTCACAGAATGTGTAACACATCATTAGGGTACACATTTGTAAAAGGCACTGTGTGACAGTAAATGGTACTTTTACTGAGGCCTGTCAAACTTAACTGCTCTTTCCTGTTCTTCCACTCTAAGTGAATGGAAGTCTTACATGATAGCCTAGCTATGGGCACTGTATTCTCAGAAACAGTGGACTGACAGTGTATTATAGGGAAGATTTTCTCTAAACTCTCATCAGGATGTCTGCCCCCAGGAGGTCAGTCAGGGTTACAAAATGAAAATTATTAGTATCTACTTCTATCTGGTGCATACAGGTTGCAATGAGCCAATCTCAAGGAAAAGTTAAAAAATATATCTTTTTAATTTTTTTTCCCATAGTGGTCCTTTAAGAAGCCGCAGTACCACTTGCTGTTTCTTAACTGAATGCCGATGCTGCACTTGTGCCCCATTAGCAACTGCCATTGATTCTCCCCAACAGAATGTGTCCAGGGCAACTGCTCCTTCATCCCATTCTACTTTCGGCTTCAACAGCCAAGACCTATGAGACTGGTGTCTAGTAGTCAGGGTCTGAAGCAGTTGTCATAAACCTGATTACTTTATGTAGGACCAGTAACAGCTTGAGCACTGCTGGTGACATAAGAATGATGAAACGTTTGCACATGCACAGTACTGTTCTGAATATGGAGTACAATTCACATACTACTAGGATTCTGAATTAGGATTTTTAAGCTGACAGTTACTTGTGTTTGTGCACTATATCCATGTGATGTAGCAGTTAGTGAAATGCTTGTGAAAGAATATCGTACACACTGACTTGCCAGAATGAAGTTCCCCACTTTGGCACCGCAAATGTGCAATAACTTCACCTGAACCCACGCAATGTTCATAAAGTAAGCACATAACACAACATAGTACTGTGTCAGAACTCTGTTTTTATGCAGATCTTATACAGCAGGAATTATACCAAAAATGGCATATGAAGTTTAAACTATAGAATACTGTAGTCCACTACTATTTAATACCTGAAAATTCTAAGAACAAACAGTACTCATATAGCATTACCATAAACTGACAAAACGTGCGCAAATTAATGAAGAATGAGTCAAAATACAAGCAGATTTCTGTATTAGCTTGGTTATGTGACTTAAAGCGGTACCCTATCTCCACAAACATGCAAACACTCATTGAGGCCCTTGCCATATA